>NC_088399.1:74677549-74905049 GCF_034236695.1 Oncorhynchus nerka
ACATCATAAATGTATACTACACAAGACACAGTACACAGCACAGCTACCCTACCTCATATAACAAGGTGGCGATGTCTAACAGTGGACGGTTGACTCACATTAATCAACACCTACACTACAGAATGGCAGGAGAAACAATATCACATAACATGTCTGTCTGTCTGTCTGACTGTCAGGATCTCTTAACAGCATTTTCAACACAATAATCATTATGAATATTGTGTTCACATTTAGGAACTTTATTTATTTACCCATCTGGTGTCTATGTCATGGTGAGGGGCTGAACTATCACTGAACTAGAAATATGACAGAACGTTGACTTGACTGGGAATGTCCATTATAGTAGTCATCCTATTTCTATGGTTACCTATCAACCATCCACTGGGATCATGAGAATGTTACTGTACTCTTTAGCCTTACATCAGTCTGCCATGCGACCTGATCAGGTGTCTTTTATTCATCCTGTCAGCTCTGACTTGTCAGGGTGTATAGAGCATCCTCAGGCTAGAACTACCCAGACCCACTCTCGCTTTTGATATGTCTATGTAGACGTCCTGAAGCACTCTCCAAGCTCTCAAGGGGCAGAGATCTTACTCTCTCTGTCAGGAAAGAGGAACAAGCTGAAGATATGGATATGTAGACGTCCTGAAGCACTCTCCAAGCTCTCAAGGGGCAGAGATCTTACTCTCTCTGTCAGGAAAGAGGAACAAGCTGAAGATATGGATATGAGTACCCATGAAGGGCCTCTGTGGAAAGTACCCCCTCACGCAGGCACACACACACACAATGGTGTAAAGTACATGTGTAAAACTACTTTACTTTTACTTCATTACATTCCGAAAGAAAATTATATACTTTTTACTCCATACATTTTCCCTGACACCCAAAAGTACTCGTTACATTTTAAATGTTGAGCAGGAAAAAATGATCAAATTCACACACTTATCAAGAGAACATCCTTGGTAATCCCTACTGCCTCTGATCTGATGACTCACTAAACACAGACTTCGTTTGTAAATGATGTCTGGGTGTTGGAGCGTGCCGCTGGTTATTATAAAATAAACAAGAGAATTATGGGAATTTGAAATTATTTATACTTTTACTTTTACCTTTGATACTTAAGTATATTTTAGTAATTACGTTTACTTTTGATACTTAAGTATATTTCAATCCAAAAACCTTTCGACTTTTACTCAAGTAGTATTTTACTGGGTGACTTTCTCTTTTGCTTGAGTCATTTTCTATTAAGGTATCTTTTACTTTTACTCAAGGATGCTGGGTTACTTTCTAAATGTAATCCGTTATAGTTACTAGCTACCTGTCCAAAATTGTAATCAATAACGTAACTTTTGGATTACCCAAACTCAGCAACGTAATCTGATTACATTCCATTACTTTTAGAGTACTTTCCCCTTAAGAGGCATTAGAAGACAAAAAGGTATGTTACCACTTGAACGACATCTACTGCAGGATAAATCAATGTTAAAGTTTACATAGCTGGCCATATATGGATATTACATTTTACTTTATGGGTTGGTTATGTAGGCTTCTTCTAACCCATCACTTTCTACTACATATAATAATATGATTAAATTAAATCTTTACATTAAAAACCGAGGTCTATCAGAATTTCAGTGATTCCAGTAAATGTTATACCTGGAAGGACCTGGAAATATGGAAGTGTAGGTTAGACAAATTGTTCTACCTGAGCATAACCCCAAAACTAAGGACTTATTAGCCAGCCCTACTCTGTTGTTTATGATTTTGTTGTCATGGAGGACTGATTGGGCTCATTAATAAATGCTGTCCTCATAGAATGCCATGCTTTGAGCACCACTGAAAAGTGCTATTTACATGTGAGAATTAATAACATATGCTGCATTTGCTATAGGCCTATTGCCTAGCTTTTTGATAGGATATCTAAAGTATTGTTTTACCCATGTTAAGAGGCTATACAGTGTTTGTTTACATTTACAATGTTTACAAACATTTGAGAAAAATATGCTTATATTTTGAGTTCTCCTGGAGTGTGACAGCACATTTACAAGGTATATTCTTCAAGAACCAATGCACACATACATACATACATACATACATATATATATATATATATATACACATACATAACGAATATGTCCAAAAATGGATGTAGCAACTACAGATTGCCCCTTTAAGTTAGATTGAGCAATAAAAGCCCCACTTTTATTCCATGGGCTCTTACCTCCAAGCGTTTATTCAAGTTGGATCATTTTTGGATGCCGAGAGCAGTTGCACCATTAGAAGACATAGCTTGGACTGTAGCCTACAAAAACCTATTCCTGCTCTTTTCCCGCCATCCATCAAACACATTTGGTGTGTCATCATAGTGGTCTCTGACTTGTGGTCAGAATCAGGAGGAACAAACTTACATTTGCACTTTTTTTCCATGTTGATTTGAATGTCATTGAGAAACTAGAGAAGTGTCAAATATTATTTTGCGCAAACATCCTTTCAGAATTTAAAAGTAATCATTGAAGTAATCATCTTCTTTTTTCAAAATGATCTGTAATCTGATTACATTATTTGGGCTGGTAATGTAACAGATTACAGTTACAGTTTATTTTAAATAATCCCTTGCATGTAATGGATGACATGTAATCCGTTACTCCCCAACCTTGCAAGTATGACAATTGGGTACTTTGTCCACCACTTTACACACATACACACACACTTTCACTCTCATTCAACAATTATAATCGGGCCAAAATAACTCTTCATGCCTGTGACATTTATTTCTCTCAGTATTGCTGCCAGTTACTGTGCCATGTGATTACCAAACTAAAATGGCTGTCTCTTCAGATGAGGTGACAAAACCAACACTTCTCACTAATGAGGGAAAATCCTACAGGTGCCAATGAGGAGAAAAGGAAAAAGGCTTGAAACGTCTAGCGACGTTGTGAGGATAATGATGAAAAATCTTCTTAGTAAGAGAACACTGTTTAATATTTTATAGATTTTGGGTTGAGGATGGAATTTATGAAAATCCCCTGGCCAACTCTGCCAGGTCCTAAATCCAGTCCACAAACAGAGGACATCAATTAATTTTAAGTTGGCCTATATCAATCGACCTCCGACATCTGACTCAATTGCATTTTCCTCATATTTGGCGGCAACTGCCGTTTGCTAGTCTTTGCTAAATGTTTAGCTATCATAGTAGCGTTTTCAAGTACGTTCCTACTGCTATTCATGTTATACAGTTGTTATACAAAATATCACACTTGAGTAGAAATGTTAACATTGTAGAGGAGTTTCAGGTTACATTGTTTCGTCGACCTGTAGGCCCTAGGCTAATTGTTCATTGTACATTTTTATTGTTTATTTATAGCATTTTTTATTTAACCTTTATTTAACTAGGCAAGTCAGTTAATTAAGAACAGTTTTATCAAAGACTCAATCATGGACACTTACTGACAATGGCTGCTTTGTGTGATGTATTGTTGTCTCTACCTTCTTGCCCTTATACTGTTGTCTGTGCCTAATAATGTTTGTACCATGTTTTGTGCTGCTACCATGTTGTGTTGCTACCATGCTGTGTTGTTGTCTTAGGTCTCTCTTTATGTAGTGTGTTGTCTCTCTTGTCGTGATGTGTGTTTGGTCCTATATTTATATATATTTTTTTATTTAATTGTTTTATTTAATCCCAGCTACCATCCCTACATGAGGCCTTTTGGTAGGCTGTTATTGTAAATAAGAATTTGTTCTTAACTGACTTGCCTAGTTAAATAAAATAAAAATACCACAGATTCTTTGTGGACTGATTTTGAGCAGTGAGAAAGAGGCGACGTGAGAGGTTTTACTCCCCCTAAATCAGTCCACGAAAATAAGCCCACGAAGTGAGGAATTTTTGTAAGGAGAACAACGAGAGGGTCGAATTTGGTCAACAAAACATTTAAATGCTAATTTTCTATGTGGGGGTTATTCCATCAAATTAAAGTCTCGTAATGGTTAGGTTGTTACGAATGTACTGATATAAGTGGATGCACATGGCATTTCGGCAACCTTCTTTATGTCGGAGTTGTGCCTGTTTTCATAGATATAGATAGAGGACTCATCATGGATAAAACCTATTTTAGAATGGACATTGCCATTGAGGGCTTCTGCCATTTTAAACCAGTCAACTGGGTGGGAATTCCTATGAGTTGGGAGCAATCAGCCAATGAAGAAGAAAATATACTACTTTAAAATGGAGATAGCATGGGCAGTGAGGCCATTGAGGCTGTCACAGACAGTATAATGGCACAGACACATAGATGAGTCCTCAATCTATCTCTATGGCCTGTTCTGCTAAATTCTAAATTCTGGAAAATGGTCAAATCCCTGAAGGGTTCTACTTCCTCTTCTCTACCATAACAAATTAATTCAGACACTGGCCTCATTACAGAAAAAATGCCATCATTGATGCATTTAATCACCATTTTTATTTCAGGGGTTGTAGAAGGTGCAACAGGTCAGCGCCTCAGGAGTAAATGTCAGTTGGCTTTTCATAGCCGAACATTCAGAGTTAGAGACAGCAGCTGCGGTAGAGAGAGAGTCGAAAAACAGCAGGTCCGGGACAAGGTAGCACGTCCAGAGAACAGGTCAGGGTTCCATAGCCACAGGCAGAACAGTTGAAACTGGAGCAGCAGCACAACCATGTGGACTAGGGACAGCAAGGAGTCATCAGGCCAGGTAGTCCTGAGGCATGGTCCTAGGGCTCAGGTCCTCCGCGAGGGGAGCGAGAGGGGGAGAGAGAGAATTAGAGGGAGCATACTTGAATTCACACAGGACACCGGATAAGACAGGAGAAATACTCCAGATATAACAGACTGACCCTAGCCCCCCAACACATAAACTATTGCAGCATAAATACTGGAGGCTGAGACAGGAGGAGTCGGGAGACACTGTGGTCCCGTCCGACGATACCCCCGGACAGGGCCAAACAGGCAGGATATAACCCCACCCAATTTGCCAAAGCACAGCCCCCACACCACTAGAGGGATATCTTCAAACCACCAACTTACTACCCTGAGACAAGGCTGAGTATAGTTCACATGGATCTCCCAACACGGACAGAAGATCGTGAGTGATCTCAAGTGGCGCACCCCTCCTAGGGACAGCATGGAAGAGCACCAGTACGCCAGTGACTCAGCCCGCGTAATAGGGATAGAAGCAGAGAATCCCAGTACAGAGAGGGGAACCGGCCAGGCAGAGAAAGCAAGGGCAGTTAGTCGCTCCAGTGTCTTTCCGTTCACCTTCACACCCCTGGGCCAGACTACACTCAATCATAGGACCTACTGACGAGATGAGTCTTCAATAATGACTTAAAGGTCGAGACCGAGCCTGCGTCTCTCATATGGATAGGCAGACCATTCCATAAAATGGTGCTCTATAGGAGAAAGCCCTGCCTTCAGATGTTTGCTTAGAAATTCAAGGGACAGTAAGGACGCCTGCGTCTTGTGACCGTAGCGTACGTGTAGTTATGTACGGCAGGACCAAATCGTGGGGGATAGGTAGGAGCAAGCCAATGTAAGGCTTTGCAGGGTAGCAGTAAAACCTTGAAATCAGCCCTTGCCTTGACAGGAAGCCAGTGTAGAGAGGCTAGCCTTGGAACAATAATGATCACATTTTTTGGTTCTAGTCAAGATTCTAGCAGCCGTGTTCAGCACTAACTGAATTTTATTTCGTGCTTTATCCGGTTAGCCGTCAAGTAGAGCATTGCAGTAGTCTAATCTAGAATTGACAAAAGCCTGGATTAACTTTTCCGCATAATTTTTGGACAGAAGTGATTTTTGCAATGTTACGTAGATGGAAAAAAGCTGTTCTTGAAATAGTCTTGATATGTTCATCAAAAGAGAGATCAGGGTCCAGAGTAACGCCGAGGTCCACAGTTTTATTTGAGACGACTGTACAACCATCAAGATTAATTGTCAGATCCTACAGAAGATCGCTTTGTTTCTTGGGACCTAGAACTAGCATCTCTGTTTTGTCCGGGTTTAAAAGTTAAACATTTGCCGCAATCCACTTCCTTATGACTGAAACACAGGCTTCCAGAGAGGGCCATTTTGGGGCTTCACCATGTTTCATTGAAATGTACAGCTATGTATCGTCCGCATAGCAATGAAAGTTTCATATAATGTAAAACATAGAATCAAATTAATAAAAGCAGCATTTGCACTTCTAAGCTCTGGCTTCAAGTCGATATGGACACTGGCTTTTCTCCTCAATTTACATATGAGCTCAACTGCCACTGTATATTCCATCAATGTCCTCTCCAGCAGAAACAAATGTATAATTGAATCAATTAGAAACGGAAATCCTGGGACCTCCACTGGGCCTGTCGTAGTCTACCAAGCACAGACTGTCTTTGTCTTGCTTGACAAATTCTGTAAGGTCTGGATGTAACATCCTGCAGGAATGAGAACCAGGTGTGTGTGTGTGTGTGTGTGTGTGTGTGTGTGTGTGTGTGTGTATGTGTGTGTGTGTGTGTGTGTGTGTGTGTGTGTGTGTGTGTGTGTGTGTGTGTGTGTGTGTGTGTGTGTGTGTGTGTGTGTGTGTGTGTGTGTGTGTGTGTGTGTGTGTGTGTGTGTGTGTGTGTGTGTGTGTGCATCGCAGAGATTAAACTCCTCTCTCTGAGAATTAGGCAGCCGTCTCCTGACACCCTGGTTATTGGTTCAGAATCAGAACACACACGGAGACCGCCCGGCTCGCCGTCCATCTACAAGGCTCTGGCCAAATGTTACACACTAGCCACTATAAACAGGGGTGCTATTCTGGAAGCAGACATAAAGTTGAAGTGGGAAGTTTACATACAGTTAGGTTGGAGTCATTAAAACTTTATTTTCAACCACTCCACAATTTTCTTGTTAACAAACTATAGTTTTGGCAAGTCAGTTAGGACATGTACTTTGTGCATGACACAAGTCATTTTTCCAACAATTGTTTACAGACAGATTATTTCACATGTAATTAACTGTATCACAATTCCAGTGGGTCAGAAGTGTACATACACTAAGTTGACTGTGCCAAAAAACAGCATGGAACATTCCAGAAAATGATGTCATGGCTTTAGAAGCTTCTGATTGGCTAATTGACATCATTTGAGTCAATTGGAGGTGTACCTTTGGATGTATTTCAAGGCCTACCTTCAAACTCAGTACTTCTTTGCTTGACATGATGGGAAAATCAAAAGAAATCAGCCAGGACCTCAGAAAAACACTGTAGACCTCCACAAGTCTGGTTCATCCTTGGGAGCAATTTCCAAACACCTGAAGGTACCACGTTCATCTGTACAAACAATAGTATGCAAGTGTAAACACCATGGGACCACACAGCCGTCATACCGCTCAGGAAGAAGACGCGTTCTGTCTCCTAGAGATGAAAGTACTTTGGTGCGAAAAGTGCAAATCAATCCCAGAAAAACAACAAAGGACCTTGTGAAGATGCTGGAGGAAACAGGTACAAAAGTATCTATATCAACAGGAAAACGAGTCCTATATCGTCATAATCTGAAAGGCCGCTCAGCAAGGAAGAAGCCACTGCTCCAAAACCTCCATTAAAAAGCCAGACTACGGTTTGCAACTGCACATGGGGACAAAGATTGTACTTTTTTGGAGAAATGTCCTCTGGTCTGATGAAACAAAAATAGAACTGTTTGGCCATAATGACCATCGTTATGTTTGGAGGAAAAAGGGGGAGGCTTGCAAGCCGAAGAACACCATCCCAACCATGAATCACGGGGGTGGCAGCATCATGTTGTGGGGCTGCTTTGCTGCAGGAGGGACTGGTGCACTTCACAAAATATATGGCCTCATGAGGTAGGGAAATTATGTGTATATATTAAAGCAACATCTCAAGACATCAGTCAGGAAGTTAAAGCTTGGTCGCAAATGGGTCTTCCAAATTAACAATGACCCCAAGCATACTTCCAAAGTTATGGTTTAAGGACAACAAAGTCATAGTATTGGAGTGGCCATCACAAAGCCCTGACCTCAATCCTATAGAAAATGTGTGGGCAGAACTGAAAAAGCGTGTGTGAGCAAGGAGGCCTACAAACCTGACTAGGTTACACCAGCTCCGTCAGGAGGAATGGGCCAAAATTCACCCAACTTATTGTGGGAAGCTACCCAAAACGTTTGACCCAAGGTAAACAATTTAAAGGCAATGCTACCAAATACTAATTGAGTGTATGTAAACTTCTGACCCACTGGGAATGTGATGAAAGAAATTAAAGCTGAAATAAAACATTATTTCTACTATTATTCTGACGTTTTAACTGACCTAAGACAGGGAATTTTTAATCGTATTAAATGTCAGGAATTTTGAAAAACTGAGTTTAAATGTATTTGGCTAAGGTGTATGTAAACTTCCGACTTCAACTGTTGTATACTGGGAATAGGTTGGCATTTCAAGAGCAGACATTGTCATTCTATTTAAACTATGGCCAATATGTGCTATGCTGTGCAAAAGGGATGGAATGTTTGGTTGTGATGAGGTGAATCGATGGTGATGAGATGGATCGATGGTGATGAGATGGATCGATGGTGATGAGATGGATCGATGGTGATGAGGTGAATCGATGGTGATGAGATGGATCGATGGTGATGAGATGGATCGATGGTGATGAGATGGATCGATGGTGATGAGATGGATCGATGGAGATGAGATGGATCGATGGTGATGAGATGGATCGATGGAGATGAGATGGATCGATGGAGATGAGATGGATCGATGGTGATGAGATGGATCGATTGAGATGAGATGGATCGATGGTGATGAGATGGATCGATGGAGATGAGATGGATCGATGGAGATGAGATGGATCGATGAAGATGAGATGGATTGATGGTGATGAGATGGATCGATGGTGATGAGATGGATCGATGGAGATGAGATGGATCGATGTAGATGAGATGGATCGATGGTGATGAGATGGATCGATGGTGATGAGATGGATCGATGGAGTGTGGCTGCTTGCTGTGGCTGATCATTTTCCCCATCGGTGTCAGATTAGTGTCAGATCCGTGTCAGATCATGAGTGCTGCTAGGCCATGTATTCCCATGTGTTCTATTGGTAATGGGGAGGATTAGCCCTGTAGTTGCACTGGCTCTGAGAGAGACTCTGGTTTGGCATCCAGCCTGGTAATAGCAGAACATTTTCTCATGAAGAATTGTGCCTTATTATATTGGATCGTTACCAGATGGACCAAGATGGACCTAGCTCAGTTCAGTTCCGACGCCCACCTGCCCAGCACCCCGGCTGGGGTGAGAAGGTCACCATCTACCCCCTCACATCATATCAACCCCCTGGTTGAGTTCAGTAGGGCACACCGTAGAAAAATAATATATATGTTTTGAAATGGAAAAAGCCCAAGTAGTCCCTCCCTGATTTAGTCCCTGTTATTTCCGGTACCTAATGAAAATGACCCTGGTTCGTCAGGTATAGGTTCTGCAGGTGGACCTCAGAAAGGTGAGTCACATTTCCTGGGAAAGCATTTAATGCAGTTCAGTGTGAGACATCAGGCTACGACAGGATGTGGAATTCTGTCCAAGTCAACTATTACAAGATTACAAGACTGAGCCTGAAAAGTGCTTCCATAAGCATGTAATTATGAGATTGTGGGATAATTCATGGTCCTACAGAGAGCAATGGTTAAACAGAGAGAGAGAGGAGGTGGGGCCAGCAGTGCGGAGATTGAAACACTGGTAGGCTAGGATGTGATGACAGGGTATAAGTAACAAATTGCATGCTTCAAGATGAGAGAAAGACAGGGAGAGAGAAAGAGAAAGAGAGAGAGAGATAGGTTTACTGTCTGTCCACTAGGGTACAGGGAGATGGTGGTCCCATCCACCAAATTGAGAGGAGTTACCCAGGGGAGGGATTCAGGGGGAATGCTGATTTGGTTCAGAACACAGCTAACATATTACATATAACTAATCAAAACAGGAGTCCTTAGGGTGGTGAACCATTCCTGATACGCACAGGAAACTGTTGAGTGTGAAAAACCCAGCAGCGTTGCAGTTCTTGACACAAACCAGTGTGCCTTGCACCTGCTGCCATACCCCATTCAAAGGCATTCAATCTTTTGTCTTTCCCATTCACTCTCTGAATGGCACACATACGTAATCCATGTCTAAACTGTCTCAAGGCTGAACAATCCTTCCTTACCATGTCTCCTCTCCTTCAACTACAATGATTGAAGTGGCTCTAACAAATAAGGGATCATAGCTTTCACCTGGATTTACCTGGTCAGTCTGTCATGGAAAGAGCATGTGTTCTTAATGTTTTGTATACTCAGTGTATATCCTCACATCAGAATTCACTAACTACAAGGAAGAGAGCTTATCCATTCTAGAAGAGGAGATCCATGATTTCCGGACCCAGGGAAATGTTCTGATCTGTGTTGATCTTAATGGTAGGACTGGAGAAGAACCAGATACCTTTAGCACACAGGGAGACAAACACATAACTACAAACCTCAGCATTCCTCTGATCAAAACAACAACAGAAACGGGAACCAACTACTGCAGCTCTATCGAACGCTGGGTCTGTATGTAGTCAATGGAAGGCTACAAGGAGACTCTTTTGGGAGGTATGCATACATACAACTCACCTCTTGGCAGTAGTACTGTAGATGATGTCATCACAGACTTAGATCCAGTACTCACAGTCAGCCCACTAACACCACTATCAGACCATAGAAAAATTACAGCATATCTAAACAGGGAGAAGAGCACAGTAAATTACACAAGACCAATCAGTCCTATAGATAGACTAAGAATAGTATGGAGAAGTACCAGAAAGCAATTGGCAATCAAAAAATGTAATCCCTCCTAGACAACTTTCTGGCCCACACATATCATTAAAATAATGGCAGTGTAAATTTGGCTGTACAAAACAAACTTTTTTAAATTTATTTATTTTTTTACAAATTGGCATCCTTATCTTATGATGGCAAATCTATAACAAGAAAACGTAGGAATCTATCCAACCAAAAACATAGAAAACCAGACAACCAGGATATGCGCCTTCAGTATTGGGCAACCCTAAAAGAATCCAAACAGACTCTAGGAACAAAGAATGGACAACACAAGAGACACCATTTTAATGACATTGAGGATTCAAACAACTTCTGGGAAAATTGGAACTCCCTAAACAAACCCCACAAAGAAGAATGAATTGGCAATCCTAAAAAGTGACCTATATAACACTCACTTTAAAGAACTGGTGTATATAGAAATATTAAGATGAATTTGGAACCAAAATAAATATCTGAAAAACGGCAAATTCTTGAATTAGCCAATAAAGACAATGTCCTGAGCAAAATTCAAATTGGATTCCTACCAAATGATCAAACATCAGACCACATTTACACCCTACACACCCTAATTGATCAAACCTTTTTTAATCAAAACTAAAACAAAATCCTGTTTTTTGGATTTCCAAAATGCCTTCGATTCAATTTGACATGAAGGCATTTTTGTCAAATGTATTGAAAGTGGTGGAGATGGAAAACCATATGATGTCATCAAATGAATGTATACAAATACAAATGTGCAGTCAAAATTGGAAATAAACATCCACATTTATTTTCCCAAGGCTGTGGAGTGAAACAGGGGAACAATGTGAGCTCAAGTCTATTTAATATATACATGAATGGATTTTCAAAAACACTAGAACAATCAACATCTACCGGGCTCACTATTAACAACACAGAAATACAATGCCTCCTGTATGCAGACGACCTGGTACTGCTGTCCCCCCAAAAAAGAGGGGCTACAGCAACAATGACATCATCTGCAACAGTTCTGTTAGACCTGGGCCCTACCAATCAATAAAAAACTAACTTTATTCCAGAAACGATCTCTATGTCAGTGAAACCGAGATACATTTTTACTGGGCTCCACTGACACAGAACAAACACTTACACATATTTGGGACAAAAAAAATAAGCTCCACAGGGAACTCTAACCTGGCTGTGAATGAACTGAAAGACAAATCAAGGAGGCTTTCTATGCCATTAAAATATCTATCGAATTAGACATACATGATTAATATCCAAAAAAGAGCCACTAAGTTTTATAATAATTTAAAAACTCTTACCATTACAAAGCCCTCAACTGCCAAGAGGTAACCATAGAGAAGATTCCCCTCAGACAGCTGGTCCTAAGGCTCAATTCACTAACCACTACAAACCCAACAAACCCTCAGGACAACACTCAGAAAATATGGCCCAAGCAAAAATAAAAATATATCACCAATTGGAAAGACACAACACAAAATCGAAGTAAACTTCAATGCTATTTGGCTCTTAACAGACAGTACAAGGTGACAGGCTATCTGACTACTTTGACTGATACTGACTACTGTATGTACAGACTCATAATATAATCATAATCTTAAATACATACTTGGTGAAAAAACTAAATGCTGTGTTTTGGCAGCCACATTTGCGGCCTCCTGACAAAACCTGAGGGACAGCTAGAGACAAATACAGTGTGATTATTCATATTTGCCTATTATTACTAACAGTCTAGTATATTCCTGTCTTTGACCATGGTTGTTATATGTTTACTTTGACAATGTACGTGTTTTACTTTCCATGTCAAGAAAGTATATGAGAGAGAGACAGATGGGGATAGAGAGAGAGAGAGAGAGAGAGAGAGAGAGAGAGAGAGCGAGAGAGAGAGAGAGAGAGAGAGAGAGAGAGAGAGAGAGGTGATTGCAGATTGACTTTGCAAACACGAGTTGAAACGTGGCCCATGACCTGTGGATCACTTTCTGTTTCTTGTAAGGGCGTTTCTTACAGCGTGTTTGTGGTAGTTACGGTAATAAATAAAGCTAGGTGGTCTTACAGCATCACTGCTACTCAGGAGGAGAATATGTAATCAGGGATAATTACAGAGAGGAAGTTTTACAAGCCTTGTATTATTGTGTCAATGACGCAAGCTCCGTTCTGAGATTCACAGACATGATTTCCCTATGCGTCTCCCTCATGGAACGCACCACTCTGTACAACTCTGGTACTGTCAGGTTTAGAACCACTCTGTCCTAATACCAAAATGAGCTGTCATCCCCAAACTACAAATATCAAGCGTTCCCAATGCTCTTTGAGGAAAGCATAACTTCCCCATGGTACTTGCACCACAATTTTAATGACAGCTCATTTTGGTATTATGTTAACATGTAGCCGCTGACTGGAACAGACCCAATAGCCTGGAAGAGAGGGAATCCGGCAGAGAGTAGAGCTTGTATTAGACTCAATATAACATTTTATTACTGGCTAATACATCTGTTGTTACTGACGTCCTGTTTCCTGTGAAGTTATAGCTGTGGCCTTGTGCTCAAAGCATTTAATTACTAATGATTAAAGCACAATTTATTGACAAGTCAAAAACATATTATACTAATTATTAAAGAAAAGTCATTCTATATATTCAATCAGTGATCTAATCATAGTAGACACGATGTATTTCATTATCCAAGGCAAATCATTTGAGACACAATTTGTCCTGAAAGTGATTACATAGAATCTAGCAAATATATAAAAACATGAACTTATTTATATTTATAGAATCACTATTTATATACATACTCTGACTTTTTCTGTTAATCTAAACATTATGATGTGGACAACATATTCATCTGTTGAGAGAACTCCTCATCTTAGCTGTCAAATGCGGTTCTTGTGCGATTTGAACTAGTCTCATTCTATCATACAAAAACGCATACATACACAAACACATCCACAGTGGTCAATATTTGGCAAACCAGTTGCACTGTCTGAGGAATCATTCCATAGCCTTCTCAATATAGCTGCATTAAATACAGCAAATACATTGTTGCCTTCTAAACAAAACTAGTGTCTGTTGGTGTTGTTTCTGAAGTGGGGGCACAGAGAGACCTTCCAACCCCTCAGAGGTGTACAGAGCCCCCCTGACCAGCGGGCTCAGTTCAGTATTTTTTAGGCTGTTCTTCTGCCCAGTCCTCCTGCCCAGAACGTCCATTCTTCCCTTCCTTTCCCGTCCTCCTCTTGGGCCCCTGGAGTGTGGAGCCCTGGCCCTGGGCCTGCCTGACCTCCAGCTCTGACTTCCCATTCCCAGAGTCATTGTTCTGCCTGGAGTAGCGTTTACACTTGCAGGAGGTAACCACGGTGATCTTATAGGTCCTGGACCTTCCGTCCTGACACTGCAGGCTGATGCGCTGGGTCCGTGTCCGGTCGATGACGCAGCGCCACTCCTGGCCCTCCCTGCGGCTCCAGAACTTTCCGGTGTACCCGGGACCGGAGCCGATCCAGTTGGGCAGTAGGTGGGACGGAAGACACTCCCCAGCACAAACCAGCTCCTTGACCGGGTTCAGGCTGGTGCACTGACCATCTGAGATGTACTTGGTGGAACGCAGCTCTCTGCAGCCCACCTGGCTCTGTGCCTGACCCTGCTCTGTGATTGAGAGGGGAGGAGAGAGTGTTACATTCTGTCAGGTACATATTGCATGGCATTATCTATATGACATTGCAAATCGTTGAAATTGATTTAGTTTGGAGTTTGCGCTTTTGGATTATTCCATTTGCTGCTCATAAAGATTCGTTTTGACAGGAACTGCGGCATGATCAGGGGCATCTGAAAGACAGCATGAGTTGACAAGAGGTCCACCACAATTCCAAATTCTTGAACTTTCTCCCATTCAAACAGAAGTCTATGATTTATATTTAATTTTCATTTAGTCCCATTCATGTCTATATGGAAAATGTGCCTATATAAGGAATGAATTATTCCAAATGTCAGGATCGGTGAGTACAATGAATCTATATGAATCGTCGAATCAATACATTTGATATGCGCATAAAAATGCAATTCACCTTTTCGCGCAGCGCTGGTCAAACGCCTTCCTCCGTTGCGTGCTTGATTCATTGATACATTACTACTCGGTGTATCCTGGACCGTACTGATCAACTGAGCGTTTAACTTTTCCGTGGCGCTGTTCTTGGCAGCTTGACAGTTACTTATAAGAAGGCAGAAGAGCGCGAGCTGGAACACACTCGTGGTAAGAAGCATCCCTGCAACTCTCCGTTGGCACTCCGCAGGCAGATAGACACAGGTAGGTAGGTAGGTAGGTAGGTAGGTAGGTAGGTAGGTAGGTAGGTAGGTAGGTAGTAGGTAGTTGTGTCGTTATGATGTTACTTGTCGTTCAGTCGCTTATATACCTGCCCCTTGTCTTGGCACGACACCGCGCGCATGTAGTGCGTACATTTTATGAATCAACTAGGCGTTTTCACGCATAGCCTACGCCCACTGAAGCAAAGGGTAATGCGTTTTTTTTGTGAGTACTCCTCCAATGTAGAGCCTTCCTACCAGTCAGTCAACACAGACAAGTAATATATATTTCTGCCAATATAGTTTGATGAATGTTGCTTTCCCTTATGGATAGGACACTGTCACTGGATAAAACACGATCGAGACCTTTATAACGGCTTGTTATAGACAGTTCATTTTGGTTTGTTGACCAGTTAACTGTGTAAATAATTGATTCATGATTACATTATTGTAAATTATAAGTAGACAATAAAAGAGTTTTCCAAAAAGTTTGTATGTGCCACATGCCAGAGGTATATCCTCTGATAGTCTATTTCATGATGATTTGTAAGTTCAAGTTCATATTTTATTCCATGTCTGAACGGATTGATTTGGTTTAGCAAGGGAGGTCAGCTGGAGACTCTGCAGTCACGCCAGCTGAGTGCTTAGCTCTGGTCCAGGGCGATAGTGAGTGATCCCAGAGTGAACTCACTAATGCCCTGGACCAGAGCTATTGAACACTGTAGATCTCATGTTGTGTTCTCGGATCCAGTGATCTCTCCATCTCTGCAGGACAGGTGCTTCAGGTGATCTCACCAACACGATGTATGATGCATTACCCAAATTAGAGAACAATAGAAAGGTTCCAATCTCCTCCTTCATCCCTCCATCTATCCCTTCATCCCTCCATCTATCCATCTATCCCTTCATCTATCCCTTCATCCCTCCATCTATCCCTTCATCCCTTCATCTATCCCTTCATCCCTCTATCTATCCCTTCATCTACCCCTTCATCCCTCCATCTATCCCTTCATCTACCCCTTCATCCCTCCATCTATCCCTTCATCCCTCCATCTATCCCTTCATCCCTCCATATATCCCTTCATCTACCCCTTCATCCCTCCATCTATCCCTTCATCCCTCCTTCTATTCCTTCATCCCTCCATCTATCCCTTCATCCCTCCATCCTTCCATCTATCCCTTCATCCCTCCATCTATCCCTTCATCCTTCCATCTATCCCTTCATCCCTCCATCTAACCCTTCATCCCTCCATCTATCCCTTCATCTATCCCTTCATCCCTCCTTCTATCCCTTCATCCCTCCATCTATCCCTTCATCCCTCCATCTATCCCTTCATCCCTCCTTCTATCCCTTCATCCCTTCATCCCTCCATCTAACCCTTCATCTATCCCTTCATCCCTCCTTCTATCCCTTCATCCCTTCATCCCTCCATCTATCCCTTCATCCCTCCATCTATCCCTTCATTCTGCCAACTCTGTGCCCCTAAGAACCAGGGTTATCTTTCACTCCTTTCACAGGGATCCTTGACAATGAATTCCCCCAATGTCTCCTCAGCTATGTCAAATCAAAATCAAATCAAATGTATTTATATAGCCCTTCGTACATCAGCTGATATCTCAAAGTGCTGTACAGAAACCCAGCCTAAAACCCCAAACAGCAAGCAATGCTATGTTCCCTCCTTTGATAGCAGTGAAAATAAATCCACTGTAAAACTGTCCAGGCTCATTCCATATTGTTAAGCAGGTAGATTTTCTTTGCTGGGATGGGGTGGATGGGGAAACGGTGTATTGGGTGGATGGTGAAACAGGATGATTGGGGTGGATGGATAAACAGAGGGATGGGGTGGATGGGGAAACGGTGTATTGGGTGGATGGGGAAACAGGAAGATTCGGGTGGATGGATAAACAGAGGGATGGGGTGGATGGGGAAACGGTGTATTGGGTGGATGGGGAAACAGGAAGATTGGGGTGGATGGGGAAACAGGAAGATTGGGGTGGATGAAGAAACCGGATGATTGGGGTGGATGGATAAACATGGTGGATGGGGTGGATGGGGAAACAGGAAGATTGGGGTGGATGGGGAAACAGGAAGATTGGGGTGGATGGAGAAACAGGAAGATTGGGGTGGATGGAGAAACATGGTGGATGGAGAAACAGGGTGGATGGAGAAACAGGGTGGATGGGGTGGATGGAGAAACGTGATGATTGGGGTGGATGGAGAAACAGGGTGGATGAGGTGGATGGAGAAACATGGGGGATGGGGTGGATGGGGAAACAGCGGGGATCAAATCAAACTTTATTTATCACATGCACCGAATACATCAAGTGTAGACCTTACCGTGAATTGTTTACTTACAAGCCCTTAACCAACAGTGCAGTTCGAGAAAGAGTTAAAAAAATATTTACCAAATAAACTAAAGTAAAAAAATTAAAAATAAATAACACAATAAAATAACAATAACGAGACTATATACAGGGGGTACCGGTACCAAGTCAATGTGCGGGGGTACAGGTTAGTCGAGGTCATTTGTACATATAGATAGGGGTGAACTGAATATGCATAGATAATTACAGTTTTTCTCAGTCACTTTGGTGCATTTTTCACATCATCCCTAACATGTGCAAAATAATAAGTGCATTTCTCAGAACAATTTGTACAAACTGCAATATACAATAGATATGTTTCTAAAGCTAGTCAGTCACTAAAAAGCCTTAGTACATCTCTCAAAAGTAAATATTCATGCCAATGATCATGTCAGTGTCATCAGAATGATAAGTCATTGAGTCATTGTTCACAAACAAGGTCATCAAAATGTTTAGGCATGTTGTCAATGTAACTGTGTACTCTGACAGTATTACCTGATGTAAACTTAGGCTACAGTTTGGATGACAGTTACTGTATTGAAAATGCACACGGCTGCACTTCTATGGCATATATCAATTTCAACAGTACTATTTACATATTACTGTATGTGGGTTACTGATTGAAAGAGACTGGACAACCCAGGGGGCACAAAGGGAAAAAAACTAAATTAGAAAGAAACACAGGAAACCACCCCTAAGGCACAACTTTGCCCGCAGCACTGTTGTGCTGTCTCTACACATCCAGACGTTCCTGTCTGTCGACCCACATATTCTCATCCACATCACACCGGATATTTTCCCTTCCAATGCAACGTGGAAAGAATATTTTGGAATGTCTTATCCATCCTCTGCAGGTGTCTACTGTGATGTCCTCTCATGCTGCATCCATTGCAGCCAGCAGGGTCATCTGTGTGTGTGGCTGACGATCGTACATCTTCCACCTACATGCTGAAAAGAACTCCTAAATTGGGTTAAGGAATGGTGAATAAGGTGGGAGGAATTCTATGAGCATCCTCGGGTGGGTCACAAACCATTGCCTTATGATGTTTGATTTGAGGTAATCTTGCAGTCCTATGTGGGGAAATGCAGTGATGCATCGCACACTTTCACATTGACAAAAACTATGCGAACACACATTTTACTGTAAAACATACAGGTTGGTGCATGTAAGGTGCAGTATGTATTCTGTATAGAGTATATTTCTGTCTGCTGTGAAATACAAATGGACTACTGTAATATGAAGCATTGTAGGAAGTATACAGTATACTGCTTATATACAGTAACAGTGCACTGTACACTGTTCTCTCTTCGAAACATTTGAACTATTGAGGACACGGTTGATCTCCCAATATTCGGCTGCACCCTTCGACCTGCCTCAGCCATTGTAAGGCCATGATTGACAACATGGTCTACAATAGTGGCCCTTATGTCATCAGATATGCGCCTTTGTCCTCTTCTGCCTCTTCCTCTGTTTTGCCTTCCACCACGCATCCTTGGTCCTCTTCTTCCTCCTCTTGGCTGTTGACCCTGTTCGTTTCCTGGTCCATCCATTATTGGAAAATTGCAACTCTGTGTTGTGGTCTGTCTATATATGCTTGCCAATTGATTCTTCATGAGATGCACCTTTGAGAAATTTAGACAACTGGTTGATTGTTGGTTGAACTAACACTTTACATTCCTTCATGAGTGAGGGTCAATTTCACCTGCACGATTCATCAATTCACGTTTTTGTACAAAAGGTCGATTAGAAATGTGTAAACCTATGCTTGACAGTTTATGACAAATAGTTCAACAATTTTGCATGTAATGGCTTACGCAAGGAACTAATGCCTAGATGTTTTGAGGGGTAAGACTATTCAACAGAGAACCATCTACTATATTTTGATCAACATGACCTAAGCAATTGATAATGTGGAAAAAAGCTGACACTTGTACATTATCAATTGCAATTTGTTCAAAGGAATAAGAAATTGCTTTAATGATGTGCACAAGTGACTAGATGATTTGTAATTTGTACAAGTAGTATCAAGAATTGCACTTTTGATCTAAGAAATGCACCAAAGCGACTGAGAAAAACTGTAAGGTGGGAGGAATTCTATGAGCATCCTCGGGTGGGTCACAAACCATTGCCTTATGATGTTTGATCGATGGAAACTCACATTATCACAAATGACCACATACTTTGGCAAATCCTCTCTAAACAGTCCCCTCTCATCATCAGGGATGAGAGCCCTGTAGAGAGTCTCTAAAAAGTTGAGTAGATGCTGGGTGTTGTATGGCCCTATAAGGGGGATATGGGTTAGGACACCATGCTCCAAAATAGCAGCACACATGGTGATATTTCCTCGCCGTTGGCCTGGCAAATCCACAGTAGCTCTGTGACCGATGATATTCCGACCCCGCCTTCTGCATTTGGTCAGGTTGAAGCCAGCCTCATCCACGTATACAAAGTTGTGAGAGGGTTCACTTGATTCCAACTCCATTATACGCTATATCCCAGAACACACAGTTGAATTTGTTTTGGTAAGGAAGAGTGACATAAAATGTACATATATTGCATGTTCCTTCCACAGCAATGGAAATGTGTGCAGTTTATGCTTACTGTACTATGTATCACTATAAAATGTTGCTGTAAAGTAGTTACATAGATATACGTTTTACCTGTACATACTGGTACCGTAGCTCCTTAACTCTGTCCTCATTCCTTTGGAATGGTACACGGTACAGCTGTTTCATACTCATCTGGTTTCTATGCAGCAGCCTGTCGATGGTTGAGATGCTAACCGTATGGATGTTTTCAAAGACATCGTTGTCTTCTATAATGGTCCTTTGTATTTCCCTGAGTCTCATGGCATTGTTTGCTAGGACCATGATGCAAATAGCCTCCTCCTGTTGAGGTGTGAAAAGGCGTCCTCAGCCACCGGTTTGAGGTAATCTTGCAGGCCTATGTGGGGAAAAATGCAGTGATGCATCGCACACTTTCACATAGACAAAAACTATGCGAACACACATTTTACTGTAAAACATTCAGGTGGGTGCATGTAAGGTGCAGTATGTATCTGTATACAACCAAGAGGCGGCCGCCAACAAAAAAAGGTAAACAATGGAGTAATTGGGAGATGTAGCCGTATTTGTTTATCAAGGACTTTTGTCTTTATGACTGGCTGATACATGAATAAGAATTGAAGGTCACTGTATACACTGTGAGAATTTGTCATTAGAATGAGCTCTGTTTCATGCTCACTCTCTGTAGAGAAAAGGTCTGACTGCATATTGTATAGAACTATCGCTGTAGCAAAAAGACCATCACGCTTCAGTACCCTTTGAACATTGCCAACAGAGTGCATTAGCTATATTACCAGTTATCATCAATGCATGGATGGTATTAAAGGGGAAAGCTGCCATCTAGTGTCCAAACAAATATGGGCATATCCCCATAACAACAATGGACAATGAAGGATCATTATTAAGGCACTCTTTATTGACGTAATTGAAAATGTAAAACTGTCAACCAACACAAAAGCCACTTCGGTGTAAAGGGTTTGCCTGCGTTAATGTCAGATCATTATTGGATCCTCATTCTACTCTGTGACATGGAATGGTATTGATACATCACTGGTAAGACATCTGTGTAAACAAAGGGAACATAAAAATAAAGATAATATAATGTTCAAATTATAGCAGGAATACACAACTTAACAATAACGCATAAAGAAGCCCTTAATATTGTGTTTTCTACCCATGGCCATACCTACATAATAATAATATGACATGTATTGTTCAATAAGGTGGTCCCATTTCAACATGAGAGTGCATTTTTTTAAATTACTACAGTGAGGGATGAAATTGTTATTTCAAGACATTAATTAAAGAATATTCAAGGCTTACATTTTAAATAAGAGAAGGAATTGCGCAAACAAAAAAAGAAAAGAACACCACAGCTAATCCAAATACAACTCAATGGCTGCATTTACACAGGCAGCACAATAGTGATCATTTGCCCAATTATTGGCCAAAGATCTGATCTCACTTGTTAAAAGACCCGTTATTGGCAAAATATCAGAATTGGTCTGCCTGTATAAACACAGCCAATAGACTGTACATCATATGCACACCCTGTATACTTCAGCCTCCCCTAGCCAAATAGACCTCATTGGGTCCATAGTAACAATCCTTCCTTAGACACCAGTCCAGCTGCCTGTTGGGTAAAGCATTCATCCCCACTAACCCCTTTCTCTCTAATCTGGACATCATGGCCAATCAGTAGTACTGCTGATTTAAAAAAAAATCATTCTCCTTTAACCAGGGACTGATTCAGACCTCAGACATCAGGTGAATGGAATCAATTCAGTTTAATATTCAATAAAACATTATTATTAATATCACTGAACTCTGGCCAATCAGTAACATTCATCAATGAATCAATACTACCCAGTAGAAAAGAACACCAGCAGTCCATCTCATTCCTGGTTGCAGGATGGTGGTCCCTCTGAGGATGTGGAGGGACAGTTCAGCTGGTCTGGCGCTGAGGGACCGGGACACCCTGATGACACCATGCGCTCCTCTGCCTTCAAACACAGCTCTGCCAGGAAGCTGGCTGTCTCCTTCACCATGTCACTCTCCTCATCTGGGCCCAGGATAAAGAGGAGAGGGGTAAAACAGTCTAAAGTTGACCTTAGAGGGCGAAACAAAGCCACAAGTATGTAACAAGCTACAGTAGTAAAGTAGGTTATAGAGGCCGGTATACCGAATCCAGATTAAGCCAATTCCTTGGTTAAAAAGCATGTCTGAAGCACTATAGTACACTGTAGCATAGCTGCAGTAGGTACTATATTGTATGTGTTTTCAACAGATAGGAGTGTGTAGTTTACCATTGAGCTCCCTCAGCCTCGGGGCATCCTTCTCCTGCAGTCCTTTACAGATCTGCTTATGGGTGAACCAGTGGAGTCGCTGACACATCAGGCCACAGTACGTCACCTGTAGTAGTAGTAGAAATAGGAAGCATTTATTCATCATTTTATAGGCATTCATAATGGTGTATTCATGGACGTTATCATTAAGTGTAACCAAAGTAATAAAGAGGGAAATGATTGAAAGAAACCCTGTGCTTGTGGTCGGAGCTGGTTTTCGTACCATTTTGCAGAGGGAGCATCGCTTCTCGGCCCCCCTCTCTCCACACGTAGCACAGAACTCAGCGTCTATGAAGGCCATCTTACCCGTGAGAGCCTGGGTGAGCACCGAGAATGCTGTTGGGTCGTTACCCTGGAGACAAGAGAAGCAGTGGAACATTGAACAGTAAACATTTCCATACAGAAAGTTATTTTTACTAAGATCAATTGTCAATAAAATCAGAATTCATTGAACATGATCATGAACTCCTTAAAAAGGTACAATGCAGCCATTTTTATCTCAATACCAAATCATTTCTGGGTAACAATTAAGTACCTTACTGTGATTGTTTTTTTGTTTTTTTTAAAGTTTCTTAGCAAAAATCTATTTCTCAAGCGATAATTTTGCTAGGATTGTTTAGGAGTTTTTTGCAATAACTTTTGTTATTGACCAAATACTTATTCTCCACCATAATTTGCAAATAAATTCATGTGATTTTCTGGATTTTTTTTCTCTCATTTTGTCTGTCATAGTTGTAGTGTACCTATGAAAATTACAGGCCTCTCTCATATTTTTAAGTGGGAGAACTTTCACAATTGGTGGCTGACTAAATACTTTTTTGCTCCACTGTACATAAGTATTCAGACCCTTTGCTATGAGACTCAAATTGAGCTCAGGTGCATCCTGTTTCCATTGATCATCCTTGAGATGTTTCTACAACTTGATTGGAGTCCCCTGTGGTAAATTCAATTGATTGGACATGATTTGGAAAGGCAAACACCTGTCTATATAAGGTCCAACAGTTGACAGTGGATGTCAGAGCAAAAGCCAAGCCATGAGGTCGAAGGAACTGTTCGTAGAGCTCCGAGGCAGGATTGTGTCGAGGCACAGATCTGGGGAAGGGTACCAAAACATTTCTGCAGCATTGAAGGTCCTCAAGAACACATTGGCTTCCATCATTCTTAAATGGAAGAAGTTTGGAACCACCAATGTTTGGAACCGCCAGGCCAAACTGAGCAACCGGGAGAGAAGGGCCATGGTCATAGAGGTGACCAAGAACCTGATGGTCACTCTGATAGAGCTCTAGAGTTCCTCTGTGGATATGGGAGAACCTTCCAGAAGGACAACCAACTTTGCAGCATTCCACCAATCAGGCATTTATGGTAGAGTGGCCAGACGGCAGCCACTCCTCAGAAAAAGTCACATGACAGCCTGCTTGGAGTTTGCCTAAAGGCACCTAAAGACTCTCAGACCACGAGAAACAAGATTCTCTGGTCTGATGAAACCAAGATTGAACTCCTTGGCCTGAATTCCAAGTGTCACGTCTGGAGGAAACCTGGCACCATCCATATGGTGAAGCATGGTGGTGGCAGCATCATGCTGTGGGGATGTTTTTCAGCTCAGGGACTGGGAGATCGAGGCAAAGATGAATGGAGCAAAGTACAGAGAGATCCTTGATGAAAACCTGCTCTAGAGGTCCCAGCACCTCAGACTGTGACAAAGGTTGACCTTCCAACATGACAACAATCCTAAGCACACAGCCAAGACAACGCAGGAGTGGCTTTGGGACACATCTCTTTAAGGTCCTCGAGTGGCACAACCAGAGCCCGGACTTAAACCTAATCGAACATCTCTGGAGAGACCTGAAAATAGGTGTGCAGCAACACTCCCCATCCAACCTGACAGAGCTTGAGAGGATCTGCAGAGAAGACTGGGAGAAACTCCCCAAATACAGGTGTGCCAAGCTTGTAGCGTCATACCCAAGAAGACTCGAGGCTGTAATTGCTGTCAAAGGTGCTTCAACAAAGTACTGAGTAAAGGGTCTGAATACTTATGTAAATGTAATATTGCAGTTTATTATTTTTAATAAATTTGCACAATTTGTGTGTGGATTGATGAGTGAAAAAAACTATTTAATCAATTTTAGAATAAGGCTGTAACCTAACAAAATGTGGAAAAAGTCTAGGGGTCTGAATACTTTCCGAAGGCACTGTATGTAACCTTCAAACTAACTGTTATTGGCAGAGAGCTTTGAAACTTTATTTGTTGTTGGTCTATTGAAGTAACTGTCCAGTGTTTCCAGATTTCTATGAAATATGACCTATAATTAATTTCAATATAGAGTGAAATAGTTTTCCTTACAAAAAAATGATAATTAAGTATGTTAAAAATAAACTTTTCTGTGTTGGAATGGTGTGGGCGTACTTGAACTACAGAATGGTGTGGCCGTATACCGGTATTTAAAAATATTAATGTGAGTAGACCACTGATTGGTCAGCTCATTGATATATTCTCAATCAATTTTGAAACGGTCTGTTTGAGATTCACGTTTGAGGTGGATTTTTTAAAAGTATTTAAAAAAAAATCCTATTCATGTTTTGGCCACAAATACGAGTACAGGATTAGTCAACAACATCATTTGTGTATAAAGTTCACAGAATCTGAACTTTAAGATTTTCACTGGACAGTTACTTTACCTTGGCGTTTTAATGTAAGCTTTAATGTAAGCTTTTAATGTAAGCTTGTGGGATCAGGTGGCTTTGCAAGGCTAACTTTAACTTATGCCACCTGGTGATGTCACCAGGCAGGCCAAAACTCCACCCATGCAAAACGTGCTGAACTTTCAGGCGGTCTTTTCAAACAGCTCTTACACTAAAAGGGTATTATCGTAATTTTCAAAAATTCCCAGTATTATTCCAACCTCATAAGTGTGGAAATGTACAGTATATAAAACACAGGAAATCACGTTTTGGACTGCACTGCCCCTTTAATATGTAAATGTAACATTTAAAAAATGTTGCCTAACCCAATCAATCTTCAATTGGTTAATTTCCCGAGAGGACTAATTAAGTGAGTCCATAACTGAGTCCATAGGAGGAGCCTTACATTGGATAAGACCTAAGTCAAAGGAAAGTTTGAATCAATGAATGACAGGAAGCTCACTCACAATCTCCACTGGTGCGATGCTCCTGACCAGCTGCTGTAGTAGTGCGGCTTCACAGTAGGGAAACTTCCTGATGCAGTCTCTAATGAACTTCTCCTGGTACTGAGGAAAACCATCTCCATCCCTCCCCTTCAACAGGCTGAGAGAAGAGACACAAATTAAAACAATGTAAAGAACTGTCTATACAGTTTACATACAATATTCATGCAATATACAGCACTACAAATAAACTATGAAACACAATTAGTACCCAATGGTTATTCTCGGAATTTTGTGCAATAACAGAAAAATGTATTGGACAGTTACCGGTTAGAATGCCAGCAATGCAATCAATCAATCAATCAATCACATCCACCACTGTCAAGAAAAACAAGATGATGTACTGGGAGTGACACACACACCTCTTGATGAGCACATCTAGCTTGTCATCACGGTCCAGAAGGAAAGCCATGCATTTCTGCAGCACATAGCTAATGTAGTGCATCTTCATGGCCAGGACTTCATTCATATCCTGCTGCTTCACACACTGCTCACACAGCAGATCCATGACATGGTAACACTTCTCTAATGCTCCCACATCCACCAGCAGAGGGTTCTCCCTGACCAGCATCACCAGCTAAGAAAGGGGGAGGTGTGGAGGAAAGTGTTATAGAGAATATTAGAAAGAGAGACGAAGAAAGAGTTAGAAAGAGAGATTTAGAAATAGAGAGAGAGAGAGGGAGAGAGAGAAAGAGAGAGAGGACGAAGAAGAGTACGCTAATATCTAATGACCCCACAATTTGAAAAGAAGGAAGAAAAAGAAAGAAAGAAAGAAAGAAAGAAAGAAAGAAAGAAAGAAAAAGAAAGAAAGAAGGAAAGAAAGAAAGAAAGAAAGAAAGAAAGAAAAAGAAAGAAAGAAAGAAAGAAAGAAAGAAAGAAAGAAAGAAAGAAAGAAAGAAAGAAAGAAAGAAAGAAAGAAAGAAAGAAAGAAAGAAAGAAAGAAAGAAAGAAAGAAAGAAAGAGAGGGGCCTGGTTGCTCCTCACCACACGCGCCATTCCATCATATCCCAGTATTCCTAGTTTGCTGTTTATTATATACTGTAAAACTATAACACTATGTATCCTGTTGAACTCCCATAGCGAAGGCTACTCTGTGAGGCCGGGGCCATGAGGGATAGGGGATACAGCTCATGTTCTAGAGAAGAGATTCCACACATCAAACAAAAAGACACTTTCCAATGCCATGTTTCAACAAACTGAATTCCTATGATTTAAAGAATCAGTATCCATCACAGAGACACAGTGGCAGAAACTATAGATTAAGTACTGACTGGTCACTTTGCAATGCTACTGAATAAACACACGCTCCTATGACTTCATAACTATCTCGGAAAAACACAAAGTTGCAATCTCATCTAACCGACGTATGAGAGCCACAAGGTGTGTGCAGTTGGTTAGACTAGCCAAAACAGTTTGGCCTTTTCTTGTACATTGGTGCACTGCCCCGACCGTAACATGACTTTAAGGAAGCATTTCGTTGGACGGTGTATTCCATGTATATCCTGTACATACGACTAATAAAGCTTCAAACTTTAACCATGCCTTTAGTCAGCAGGCTGATATAGCAGAGGTCTGAGAGTGTTACAGGGGCACCCCTCTCTGTGTCCTGCGTTCACATCCAGACAGATAGATCCATTTAGACAGATCTAAAACGGGCAGCGGCACCACGGGCGTGTGACTGCAGCCTGCAGCGGGTGAGGGTTGATCATGCAGAGAATGGAATTCAAAAGGACACTAGGCTATCCAAGCCATAGTTGAATTACAAAAGAATAGGGGGACTTGGGGGGAAGGTGGTGGCAGCTGGGTATTCAATAACAAATAAGCCTTCCATCCTACCCCCCAACAAAATGCTAATATCAAGTGTGCACCCATCCCCACTTTCATTATTGCCAAAGATATCAATGTGCACTAAATCGGGGATATGGTGCCATTTCAGGGAAGCAGCCTTAGACTACTGGAGAAACTTAGTAAACCAAAGCCTATTGGGTTCCAGGAAACTATACTGGCCATCTAAAGTGTCTTAACAACACGATCAAGACACTCCACTTCCCGAGAGTCAGATGATCTAATATATACATACCATTTGTATGTCTCTGGGGCAGTTTGAAGGAAGTTGATGGTCATTTCTACCTGCTGCTCCTGTAGATCTGAAGTCATAGCACTAACGCTAGACAGAAATGGCTTCAGAAACTATCTTCAACTTCTTTCCAAGTGCACGCAGAGACATACAAATATTATCCATGAGTTCATATGACTCTGGTCTCTTTAATGCATTTTAATTCTCTATTTTACATAAACACTTGCACTAAAAGCAATCTCATAGAGTGTGCAGTGCACAGAGGTTTAAGGAAAAGATTGTTTTTTTAAAGTTAGATAGGAACCATTTAGAATTCAATTTAGAATATAACATCTCCACCTTGACAGGGTTGAGGTTGGAGGTCATGATGATCTTGTGAAGAGGTCCAGCCAGTTTGGGAGGCAGTTTGGCTTCTCGCTCCAGCCCCTGGGGTCTAGTGTAGTACTCGAGCCGCGCTCGAGAGAAGAAGTTGTTGATCACTGTCACACAGTCATGCTGGCCTGAGAGGTGGGGCAATCGTCATCATCAAAATTATCATCACCATCATCATCTTAATTTCCATAATCATCATAATAAACCCAAAAGTTTGGGACAATGGGACTGATATCAGGGCTGTGGTTAATTTGGTTTTCAATTCAGCCTATTCAGAAAAAGTCACAAAAAAGCTGGGTATTTGCAGGAAAAGACTGTGTGAAAGAAGTTTAAGGCGATCACTTCTTTACCCACGAAAGCAGCCATCTGAGCAGCCGTGCGACCTACTGAATTGACCAGGTCTGTCTCTGCACCCGCATCCAGCATCATGGAGGTTATGTCTGTCTTTCCTGGGATAGGGCAAGATATGGCAAAGTCCAATTTATTTGATTCCATTTTAAGTTTATTAAGTTTATTAAATTCTTATATGGTGCTTATAAATTATTATTTATGGATTATGAAGTCCTTTTGTATGTACCCTTCAAATAAAATATGGCCAGTATCAAAATATTGTCTAAATTACAGTATATGCTGTATGAAAAAGGATGCCTGCCCTGGACTAACCTGAGAGTCCAGCAAACATGAGGGCTGTGTATCCATAATCATGTTCATTACAATTGACATCTGCCCCGTGCTGGAGCAGCAGACTACACATGTCTGCCTGGCCCTTGTATGCTGCGTGCATTAGGGGAGTCATTCCATACTGAGGGGAGACAGAAAGGATCATACTATCATTTAGGGTACTGATTCTACTGGCATTCACCTGGTAGCCTACTTGTAACAGCTTATTTTAATGAATACTAAAAAA
Source organism: Oncorhynchus nerka (assembly GCF_034236695.1). Taxonomy (NCBI): domain Eukaryota; kingdom Metazoa; phylum Chordata; class Actinopteri; order Salmoniformes; family Salmonidae; genus Oncorhynchus; species Oncorhynchus nerka. The sequence continues at coordinate 74,706,470 of NC_088399.1, forward strand.
CAAACATGTAAATCATTGGTTATGACTGTTTAATTACCATAGTAAATACCTGGTACTTTTTGCACTGTAAAATAAAGTGCTATGGAAGTAAGGCAGGAAGAGACAGTTACTGTTACATGTTTATCCACATAATACTCAAATGTGACAATTATGTCAGCGCTATACTGTATAGAGTTATAAGGCCAGGCTGAGACTGAGTGCGCATATACTGTCAAGATCTGCTGCTCCATCTGATTTTGACAGACTGAACACACTTGTGCCACTTTTTTTTTTTTTTTACATCCTGCTCCCACACACACACACACACACACACCCTCACACATAACACACACACACACACACCCACACACATAACACACACATACACACCCACACACATAACACACATACATACACATACACACATATACACACAGACGTGGTCTGAAGTAGTCTGTGGGTTACATCTAGTGGCTGGAGTACTACATCCTGCACTCAAGAGTCTCAGCCATATGTCTACATAACAATGGAAAACATATGCTGCAGGCCTTCACCCACAGAATGTTATATATGTCTCCATGGCTACACCATCCCAATAACATCACTATTTACTTTGTGTCACTAACGCCCTATAGGTTTGTCAGACTATGTCAAAACTATTAGTGGTCATGCGTAGAGGATTTTTGTGAAATAGACTTTTAAGTGACATTTATGCGTTTTACTGTTCTAAACATCTCAGGGATATCGTGGCTAGTGTATGAATTGCTGTAAGCTAACTTGTACACTGATATATTGGGGAAGAGCATTAGCATTAACTAATGACACAAACAACACAGGTAACTTTGTCAGAGTTTTCAACAACAATACTCAATGGCCCCTATCCATACAGTACCTCATCCATACAGTACCTCATCCATACAGTACCTCATCCATACAGTACCTCATCCAGACAGTTGACTCTGACATCCTTGGATCCCAGCAGCCGTGCAACCTCCTGCACATCACCTGGTTCACACAGAATAGAAATTTTAGATATAAAATGAAACATGCAATACCTCTTATTAACAATATATCATGCAATTGGTATAAATGATCTGCGCAATTTCACTTTATCTCCCCATAGGTACAATGAGGTTTTTGCAAGACACTGTGAATGTGAAAAACAGGTGCCCTCCAGCAGTTTGGTATAAAATGTTTTAATTTGTCACAATGTGTGTTGGTGATGTATGGGAAGTATTGGAATTATTACTATAACATTATTACATCAAAAATGTAGCCTACTGATAATGCATTAATGCCTGTAGAATTTGTTTGATCATATTTTCAGATTCAGAGTGTTTAATAGTCACATGTACAGGGTTGCAGGTGTGATTACAGGGTACAGTGAAAGTCTTAGGCTTCGAGCTCCAACATGCAGGACTAAGTGAAACAAAATAATGAAAATGGTCATGAAAAACAACACTGTAAATAGAAATAGCACTATATACATCAAAACAACTGTGGCAGTGATGACTAAACAAATGTCAATTGGGGTGGAGGCAGAATGTTGAGGGAGTGAAGTGGAATGACCATAACGGGAACATGACCATTGAGTGAAATAAAAACTATAACAATTGTATTTTCTAAAAGTAATATAAAAAAGTAATACAACAAGTAATATTTGTGTGACATTACTGTAACAAAATGCATTGAACAAAGGAAAATAACAGAAAAGTGTTTACAAAGTCAGCCAAAAAAAGAAATAAGAAACTTACCTGCAGCAATAACCTGTAATATTTCTCGCTCAGCTGCTGAAAGATCTCCTTTCTTGGGAGCAGCCATTCTGTCTGTTGTTAAAATTGTATTTATAATTTCTCAATTCACAAGTGTTGACGAACAATATCTTGCTGTGGATGTGTGTTTATCCCAAAATCGTTACACCACTTGGCAGGCACAGGCGTGACGAGAGTAAAAGGTGATGGCCTTGACCAAATGTATAATACATATGTAATTGAAGGGAAGTTAAACCATCATTGGACCACACCACTAAGTGAAGAAAATAGGTGACAGATTGTCCACTCACTAACTTAAAATGCATAAATGTGTTCTTATTCCTCTTTACAATTTGAATAGCTTGTAATAAATGTATTTGGAGGAGAAATATCCTATATGTTAATGTTATAGTTTGTATATTTAATTATGTCTGGATTCCCCCTATACGGAGGTCTTTGGTTTAATCCGGCTGTATTTCAAGTGTCTGGCCACTCTAAGCGGTTTTGATAAGTGACTGTTCTTGCCTGTCGTCGTTCATCTCAACTTGTTGTAGTCATCCACTGCAAGGTAAGTCCCTCAAATATTTCACATTATGAAATGTAATATTTAAGCCTAAATGTTCAACTTTATGAGCTTTGGTGACAAGTTTAGACCTAGTTCTCTTAAAATGTTTGTTTGGCGTAAGAAATGATTTACATAAATACATTTTTGACAAATATATATTAACCTTGGCTAAAGTAACAACGTGGATAGCTGTAATTGCCATTGCCAAGCTGGTTCTGCCCACGGTGCGGTGGGTTACAGGTGCGCGGTGCTCGCAATGCCGGTTTTGGAGATGCCAACCGCCACTAGCTATGTATCATTTAAACAAGCTTTATAAACATTATTTGTGACATGATAGTGTCCACAGGCCTCCAAAGACATAATAGCCAACTGGAGAACGAGACTGGCATATTTGGGTATATTTGGAATTCGATAGTCTGTAATAACACGCAGTTCTGTCAGCACGTGCACAGATGATCAGTGATCCAAGAATAACGATCGAGGTGACCGCTCAGCACCGGCTGCCGCTGAACTCTTTGGAGGGCATTAAAGCGGCTATAGGAGAGGATCTTCATTTCAGCCAGTTTGCTACAGCAGGAAAATAATCCTGCAGCAACGGGAAATGTGAATTATTATGTTGATAATGATTAATGAACATTTGTGTAGTTGATACCCATAATATTTTGGGGGATAGAAATGTAAATGTAAAATTACTTTTTTTTCTTATGGCTAACTTCCGACATTTGAAAAGACAGTTTATGAGCTCGCATTGACTAAGGCTTTTCAAAAAGCTTTATGTCAAGAAACTTAAATGCAGTGTTGCAGTAAAATCATCTAAAGCAAATTTGGTGATAGACAAAGAAAGTGAGGCATTGATGATGTCAACATTGTTTTATATTTATACATCTCTTGTGATGCGGTTCTCAGCAGCACTGATGGATGTGTTGACATGACAACTGCATCAGAGTTTTGAGTGACCCTTCCCCGCCTTTTGTTCCATGCTGCCTGAAGACCTAGCTAGCCAGTAACTTGTTAATACCAGATGCAGATAAAAGTGGAGACATAAGTACAGTATCTTTGTCATAAATGAATAGTGTAAACTTTCTTTATAATTGCTGACACCCTACAGTCAAATTTGGCACCAGTAGAGTTGCGATCTAGTTAAATAAATCACACCCCTCTGCAAACACGCATTCTCCATTATTGGTTACAAGGCTGTACATATTTAAATTAGGTAAGAGTATATCATGTTTCCATTGGTGTATTAAAATGAGTTGGGGTGATGTCACCCTATCCCTTAATAATTCCGCCTCCTGAATACAAGTGTTTGACATGGGGTAGGGGACCAGTAACTTTATGATCAAACTTTATCAATGTGAAAGCAATAGTAATTTCTCATACTTTGGTCATCATACTTTGATCTGGTTTCATCCAAATATCATAAAATCATGTTTTCCATGAAATGTGGACTGTTCATGGCCTTTCAATTTCAATGTGGAAATTATACGTTTTACACTGGAAGTTTGACATTTCCTGTGTTGCAGGAAAGTTCTCCTGCAACAAGGTGATATAATTAAGATCCTACACCTGTATTGTTGTCCACTATAATGAGAGCTGATGGCCAGATACAAGGAGATCAAATTAAGATCCTACACCTGTATTGTTGTCCACTATAATGAGAGCTGATGGCCAGATACAAGGTGATCAAATTAAGATCCTACACCTGTATTGTTGTCCACTATAATGAGAGCTGATGGCCAGATACAAGGGGATCAAATTAAGATCCTACACCTGTATTGTTGTCCACTATAATGAGAGCTGATGGCCAGATACAAGGTGATCAGATTAAGATCCTACACCTGTATTGTTGTCCACTATAATGAGAGCTGATGGCCAGATACAAGGTGATCAAATTAAGATCCTACACCTGTATTGTTGTCCACTATAATGAGAGCTGATGGCCAGATACAAGGTGATCAAATTAAGATCCTACACCTGTATTGTTATCCACTATAATGAGAGCTGATGGCCAGATAGGGCGCAGGCATTCATTCATTCATGGAAGTGAAGTCTCTTTCGCTCACACAAAAAGAGGTGCGTTCTTTTATACTGTAGTCTTGAAACGTGAAACTAGTCGCGTTTTGTTGTCACCCTCTCGTACGAGCACACACTTTCTGTAATTCTTATCAGCCAGACTGAACTCCACCGAGGCTGTCTCCCCTTAACCATTCTCTGGCCACTGTTGCCTGCTTCCAGGAATTGGATTTATTTTGAGCATTGAATGTCAGTTGGACAGACCTACAAAGCCTGTGTTTGTGCATCTGTGCGTGTTGGTGACAGGCAGCCTGCTGTATGTGTGTTTGTGTGTGTTGGTGGCTGGGGAAGGGGTCTGTGTAGCATGGCACTGGTATGTGACAATGCACATGGCTTGACATGTGAAATCATGAGGGGAGTTGTTGTTGAGAATACTGGTTGTGATTGACCATATAAAGCTGTGGTTATGAACCTGGTCAGAGATGTTACACAAGTGCAGCCTTCCACATCAAACTGGTTCTCTGTCATGGAGTCTATGGAGTTCAGAAGAAGTCCACTAACAGAGGAAGAGTCTCTCGTGACCGACCATTATGTTGAGATTTGGCTCTAGGTGCCTAAATGAACAGAGGAGTAATATTGTGAAAAGGGGGTTGATTTTCCCCCTTTTCTTGTGATCAGACAGTGTAATAGGCCTTTTCACAGACGATCTGGTTGTGAAAAGGAACATTATTCAGATTGATTGTCTCATCACAGAAATGGCAGATTTTCTTCTCCTTTTCACAATTTTACCTGAGAGGTGACGCATAACTCTATCTCCTCCTTAGCAGAGGTCTGTGTGGAGGTTAACATCAGGTGAGTCCTGTTTACAACATCTTCTACACTGATAATTGCTGTGGGATCACTACCATCATCCCCCAGGGCAGACTACCGGTTCTTAGCCCAGCTCACTGTGCTCTCCCTGGGGGCAAAAATACTAAATCTGTGGGTATTGTCAGGTGCTTTTTAGAGGTCTCAGAGGTACAGAGTACACAGTGTGCACAGAGCTATAGGGAGACAAGACGCTCACTCTAACCTAACTAACCCTAACCACCAAATATGATTTGTTGGTAACACTTGCACCTGCAGCTAAAATAATGCTTTATAGATTATAATAAGCATTTATGAGACTTTATAATGTCTTAACACTTAAACTGCCGGGCCTTGCTTCCGCCCTTATTACGCCAATGAGAAGCCATTTTGACTGCAACATTCTAAGTCTAATAAATACATTTCATATGCTGTCAGAAAAATAGTAAGTGTTTTGGAAACCTCATAATTGTCTCTTTATGATACAATATAGAAATCCTAGTGGTTAGAGCATTGGGCCAGTAACCGAAAGGTTGCTACTAAATTGAATCCCTGAGCTGACAAGGTAAAAAATCTGTCGTTCTGACAAGGCAGTTAATCCACAATTCCCCGGTAGGCCGTCATTGTAAATGATGAGGATTTGAAAGTCACTTTTTTTGCACTCCAGGGAAAAAAGTCCTCTTAAACTGCTTAATACACACATTATGTTCATATCAAAATTCTAACAACATACCTGTGTTAAATTGATGTAGAAAAAGTCAAGGACGGAGGGTGGCATGACAAATGTGACCGACCGCCTTGATTCTAGAGGTTGACCCATTAATCGAAATGGCCGATTAATTAGGGCCGATTTCAAGTTTTCATAACAATCGGTAATTTTGGACGCCGATTTAAAAAAATATTTATATATATATATTTTTTACACCTTTATTTAATCTTTATTTAACTAGGCAAGTCAGTTATTTTCAATGACGGCCTAGGAACAGTGTGTTAACTGCCTTGTTCAGGGGCAGAACGACAGATTTTTGCCTTGTCAGCTCAGATTCAATCTTGCAACCTTACGTTTAACTAGGCCAACGCTCTGACCACCTGCGTCATGAGGAGCCCGCCAGTTACGCAAATGCAGTAAGAAGCCAAGGTAAGTTGCTAGCTGGCATTAAACTTAATCGATCATTATCACTAGTTATAACTACACGTGGTTGATGATATTACTAGTTTATCTAGCATGTCCTGCGTTGCATATAATCGATGTGCAGTGCACATTCACGAAAAAGGACTGTCGTTGCTCCAACTTGTACCTAACCATAAACATCAATGCCTTTCTTAAAATCAATACACAGAAGTATATATTTTTAACCCTGCATATTTAGCTAAAAGAAATCCAGGTTAGCAGGCAATATTAACCAGGTGAAATTGTGTAATTTCTCTTGCGTTCATTGCACGCAGAATCAGGGTATATGCAGCAGTTTGGGCAGCCGGGCTCATTGCGAACTAATTTTCCAGAATTTCACGTAATTATGACATAACAGTGTAGGTTGTGCAATGTAACAAGAATATTTTGACTTAGGGATTTCACCCGTTAGATAAAATACAGAACGGTTCCGTATTTCACTGAAATAATAAATGTTTTGTTTTCAAAATAATCGTTTCTGGATTCGACCATAATAATGACCAAAGGCTCATATTTCTGTGTGTTATTATGTTATAATTAAGTCTATGATTTGATAGAGCAGTTTGGCTGAGTGATGGTAGGCAGCAGCAGGCTCGTAAGCATTCATTCAAACAGCACTTTCGTGCATTTTGCCAGCAGCTCTTTGCAAGCACAGCGCTGTTTATGACTTCAAGCCTATCAGCCTAATGGCTGGTGTAACCGATGTGAAATGGCTAGCTAGTTATCTGGGTGTGCGCTAATAGCGTTTCAAACGTCACTCGCTCTGAGACTTGGAGTAGTTATTCCCCTTGCCCTGCAAGGGCCGCAGCTTTTGTGGAGCGATGGGTAACGCTGCTTCAAGTGTGGCTGTTGTCGATGTGTTCCTGGTTCGAGCCCATGTAGGAGCGAGGAGAGGGACGGAAGCTATAGTGTTACACTGGCAATACTATAGTGCCTATAAGAACATCCAATAGTCAAAGGTATATGAAATACAAATGGTATAGAGAGAAATAGTCCTATAAATACTATATTAACTACAACCTAAAACCTCTTACCTTGGAATACTGACATCTCATGTTAAAAGGAACCACCAACTTTCTAATGTTCTTATGTTCTGAGCAAGGAACTCAAACGTTAGCTTTTTTACATGGCACATATTGCACTTTTTCTTCTCCGACACTTTGTTTTTGCAATATTTAAACCAAATTGAACATTTCATGAATTATTTTGATGTATTATATTAAGTTAAAATAAGTGTTCATTCAGTATTGTTGTAATTGTCATTATTACAAATCAATGTAAAAAAAAAAAAAAAAGTATCGGTATCGGCGTTGAAAAATCATAATCGGTCGACCTCTAATCACGACGTAACACATGTGTGCCGTACAGAATCCGTCTGCCAGGGGTAGCGCTTCTCTCTCAGATGAATCTGCAGGTAGCTAACCATCCAGGTTAGCTATGTAACATTAGGCTATAACTAGCAAAGTAAATGGCTCTGAGATACGAATAATAAGATCATACACGTAACGTTAGCTAGCGAGTCATGTTATTCAACTGTTAATATGCACCTGCAACAAAGAGAGCTCAGATGTGAATGCCTTTAGAATTTGGAATCAGGATATTTTCTACCTGTGGCCTGCAGTGTTTATATTTGTTGGCTTTATGTAGGCTACTTTTACATATTGGTAATGGCAATAGAAGTTACTAGATTTGTATCATTTTAATTTAGATGGCATTTTGATTAACCACGTGACATTTCATTCATAATAGTCTTCATATCTCAAAAGTAATGAAACTGTTCCACGAAAATGTGCATATGAGTATCATAACTTGCACGCAGATCAGTAGAAATGGTACGATAACTTGGCACTACAATTGAAAAAGGTTGCCGACCGCTGGTGTAGCCTATACTGGCAACTTCAGGAGCTTAATGGCAGAATCTGTGAAGGCCAGCAGCAGCGGGAGGAGGAGGGTTGGAACAGGTTTTTTCTTCTGGTTAGGCTGTATTGATATCTGGCTCCCTCTTTAGTCATTTGTCTTCATTTTTAATTGCAGTGCTTAAAGCATCAGACAAGCTCAGTAGCCTACATATAGCTGATTTTATTCAAACATATGGTGTGTTAAAATACAAGTTTAAACATTTTGACTAATCGATTGGTTGAAACCAAGATTATCAGAAGATTATAAGAACATCTGGATCTAGGACCAGGTTACTACAGTATGCTCTTTGGAATCTCCTCCAGACAACATGTTTTGGTGTGGTACAGTAGATTATAAGATTCTTTAATCCCTTTGACCCTCTAGTACTGGCCTGTCTCACCGTCTGTCCCAAGGAGGACTGTGCGCTCAAAGACCCTTCGGTGTCCAATTGTTAGTCTCTCTCATTGGATCAGATGCAGTTAGCTTGTACCAACCGTGCATGTGTATCCCTGTGGTCATTCATGTCCTTTTTGTAATAAGAGAGACGGAGACTTGTGCTGTGTGGACGAGGACAAGTGTGAGTGTGCATACAACCTGTCAAGTTTTAGAACACCTACTCATTCAAGGATTTTCATTTATTTTTACTATTTTCTACATTGTAGAATAATAATGAAGACATCAAAACTATGAAATAAATGATATGGAATCATGTAGTAACCAAAAAACTAAAATTAGCCGTCATTTGCCTTGATGACAGCTCTTGGCATTCTCTCAACCAGATTCATGAGGAATGCTTTTCCAACGGTCTTGACGGAGTTCCCACATATGCTGAGCACTTGTTGGCTGATTTTCCTTCACACTGTGGTCCAACTAATCCCAAACCATCTCAATTGGGTGGACGTCGGGTGATTGTGGAGGCCAGGTCATCTGATATAGCACACCATCACTCCTTCTTGGTCAAATAGCCCTTACACAGCCTGGAGGTGTGTTTTTGGTCATTTTCCTGTTGAAAAATAAGTGATATTTCATAGTTTTTATGTCTTCACTATTATTCTAAAATGTAGAAAGAGTAAAAATAAAAACCTTTGAATGAGGTGTGTCCAAACCTTTGACAGGTGTATAGTACAGGGCACATTAAGTGAATTCTTTCTCTAACTCACTGTCACTGCTAAGAGGGAATCACAGCTGGTAAGCATAGAGCTTTCAACTGACATCTGAAGATTTGCTGAAGGTTTGAGATTTAATGAAGTGCTTAACTATTATTGAATTTGTTTGTCAACTATTAGTAAACTGTCACAGTACATTTTTGGGCATATTAACACATGTATAAATAACTTTACCATAGTAAATGTACGACATATTTATTAAGATATAGCCTAGAAATGATGTTGCGGACCGTTAAATATGGCATGTTGACAGAAACAAAGACATTCTGTCATTAAATGGAATGGTAGTGTTGTGTGTTCACCATGTTGTATATGGCCTGCTCATTTCCCATTTCTGGATGTGTTTTCCTCAGGACTTTTATGAATACCGGTAAGCAGCAGAAGCCAGTGCTAACAGGCCAGCGGTTCAAGACCAGGAAAAGGGGTGAGTTGCGTTACGACCACAGACGGCTGTCTACGTGCGATGTCAATGCCTAATGTTTACCACGTACAATATGTTGGCAAGACAACATGCATGGTGTTAAATTGCAATACCAATATGTTGTCAAGACAACAGACCGTGTTAAGTTGCAATACCAGATAATTGAACCAGTATTTGAGACTCTAAAATGTCTTGATTATTTTTGAAGTTGTCAATGCAGACTTGTAGCTCATATCTCTTCTATGAAGATCTGCTTCTTGGTAAGGGACCAGCAAAGGGATATCAGGGTTCTCCTTTACGTTCCTCCTCTTCTCCTGTCTTCTCTCCTCTTCTGTCCTCTTCTCTCTCCTCTCCACACAAACACAGACTATAAACACTCTTCTAGGGTTCTGTTTCATCTCTCTGTTGTGGCTTGACATTCCCTCTTACACAACACCTACTGCAATGACTGGCTCCCAGTCATTAAGATGTTGAAGTTTCTAGAATGTCACAGAATCGGTGTGTGACCAAGTCACACCTAGTCTCAGCGTGAGTGGAGCATGTCACTGTTGCTGACAGCAGTGGCAGGACACAAGGCAGAGATGAACTAGCCTTGTCCCAGATCTGTTTGTGGTGTTTTGGCAACTTCCAGGCATGACATCACAAACAAATCTAGGACCAGGCTATAGCTGAACTTCCTCCCAGTACAGTGGGTGTTGTTATGAACATTACTCACCGAGCAGAAGGACATGTAGTGTTGTAGGAACATTTCGTTCATACTCCGTGAGGCCCCTTGTTGATTCTCTTGATCCGTGTGTTGATACCCAGAGAGCTATTAATGAAGAGGACATTGTTTGGACAATGTGTTCTTTGTGAAAAACACAGAGGATTAATCAGGGAGGCTAACCCTCCACCAGGCCAAGTAGCAGCTAGTGTCCCATCACGGCAGTGTCCCTTGTCTTCATCACACATTGACTGGGGAACTGAACAGCTGTCTGTGACGCTTCCAAATGTACCGCTGTAGCTATACAATATGTATTGACTTTTAGCCCTAGAGATCATTCACTAGCATACATACGGCAGCGCTTCCTAACTGGCGGCCCGCGGGACATTTTATTTGGACCCCAATCTGTCTGAGCAAAAATAAATGAAGCAAGTATTTTTTGTTGTTGGACATAAAAGACTGTAAAAACAGTTATTTAAAGTTTGGAAATTTGTTCCAAAGTATTCCCACGCATAATAGAGAGATTTTATACAAATGTAAACTAGATTTGACATGATTTAGTCAAATATTATATCTGTTTGGGCTTCTTACGGTCAATTTGAAATCTACAAATGATTTTTGTTCCGGTCCCCTGACCATCAGCTCTAGTTGAGGATCCCTGACATATGGTATATATTATGCATGGTTCACCATACCTTCTTTTCTGATGTTATCTGTGTTAGGGTTTGATAGACATTAGTGTACCTACAGTACAACACTGTCCTCCTCTGCCTTGTCCCTCCCCACCCAGATGAAAAGGAGAAGTTTGAGCCCACAGTTTTCAGAGACACAATTGTTCTGGGCCTCAACGAAGCAGGAGGAGACCTCGATGCTGTAGCTAAGTTCTTGGACGTTACCGGTTCCCGACTCGACTACCGTCGCTATGCCGACACCCTCTTCGACATCCTCATCGCGGGGAGCATGCTCGGTGAGTGGAGGAGTGTAGTGAATTTAGCAGGCAGCGCAACCGGGACTCAAACCCAGGTCCCAGGACTGTCCGTCCACCTTCTTAGCCATTAAGAGGTCTGCACCGCTTGATGATGTCGCTAGGTGTTATATTAAGGTAGCTACAGCGTTATGGTTATCTGCACGGTGTCAGCTCAGTGGTGGAACATCATGGTCCTTTGTATCAGTACTGTGCACAGTGTTACTGTCCCCCAGTGTCCATCCATGAACCAGCTGATCGCAGTAACCGGGCTGTCCATTCAGGCAAGGACAAATTTACAAACAGATCACAGCTGGCTTTGTCAGATTATCAGGGTCATTTCCCATTATCAAAGACATCCGTGAGAGACTGTTCTTCAGTAGACTGCAGGCACCAGCATGAACCCTAATGGGTACCATATCGCTGGATCAGAAAGGAGAACTTTGTTAGAACATAAGGCAGGAAAGGAAAATTGTACACTCTCTGTACTAGGCTTTAGAAACGTAATTCATGCCCAAATAAATACACACTATCTTTCTTGCACACACACATTCACACACGCTCATTCACATCCTGACATGTTTAATCTGTGTAGATTTAGTTGCTGTCTGTCTCTATCCAGCTCATACACACGTGCACACACGCATGCAAACACACGCAGGACTCTCTGCCAGGCCTGTGTCAGTCTCTGCATGTCAATCCCCATTAGAGATAACAGGTTTACCCTGGTCCTATAGTCTTATAATAAGACCCTGGCAGGGAGAGACCGAGCAGCACAGAGGGAGACCAGGTATACAGATGTAGGCTCTTAATTTGATTTATTTCGTAACAGCTAAATAATCCTGCAGCAACAGGATTTGACCGTTTTTTGCTTGATCGGTAATGTTGCTTGATCGGTTCTAAGGCTATTAGCTGGCCAAAAGAGGCTACAAGAAAAGTGGAACACTTAATATAACTGTGTTAGTGTGGGTTTTCAATAAATTAATCACAAAGCTCATCTGCATTTCCTGGGATGAAGAAAAATTCTCAGCAAAAGGAGTGATCAGATTAAGATCCTACATCTGAACCTGGTAATCCACCAAAATAAACCATCCTCTCAGGGAACCAGATTAGCCTTAAATTTAGCATGGAGGATTAGCTCCTGGTTCACACTTCACACACATGCACTCGTGAAGGCAACAAATGCAGGAAATTCAGACACACACAAAACAGTTTAGTTTGATTGTATTGTTAATCCACAACAGTCCTTAAAAATGGATTCAAAGTCAACAACGATTGTTGGAGCAACGACATTTTTTTTCCCGCAAATGCCACCGCATCGATTATATGCACGCTAGATAAACTAGTAATATCATCAACCATGTGTAGTTAACTAGTGATTATGATTGATTGTTTTTTATAAGATAAGTTTAATGCTAGCTTGCAACTTACCTTGGCTTCTTTCTGCATTCGCGTAACAGGCAGGCTCCTCATGGAGTGCAATGTGATGCAGGTGGTTAGAGCGTTGGACTAGCGTTAGTTAACTGTAAGGTTGCAAGATTGAATCCCGGAGCTGACAAGGTAAAAATCTGTCGTTCTGCCCCTGAACAAGGCAAGACACTGTTCCTAGGACGTCATTGAAAATAAGAATGTGTTCTTAACTGACTTGCCTAGTTAAATAAAGGTGTAAAAAAACAACAATTTAAATCGGCCAAATCGGTGTCCAAAAATACTGATTTCGATTGTTATGAAAACTTGAAATCGGCCCTAATTAATCGGCCATTCCGATTAATTGGCCGACCTCTAGTTTGGACTCTAAGCCCTCATATACTGTATCCTCAAACAAGAACGGATTAAAACATTGAATCAGGCTGCATCAAGAGTCATCCATTTACAACTAGATGACAGACATGTTATACATACATGATGTTTTAGTCAGATTTAGCAGACGGTCTTATCCAGAGCGACTTACATACAATCAGTGTATTCCACTAAACTAGGTAAAAAACACCTTACACAATCATTACAAGTAAAACTTAGCCGTTAAGACCAGGGATGGGGAAAGGCCCATGTAAACAGAATTGAACCTTTAACCCTGGTGGCTTTCCCTTTTTGTCTCTCAGCTCCCGGTGGTACGCGTATTGATGAGGGGGACAAGGCCAAGGTGACGGAACATTGTGTGTTTACCACCGAGGAGAACCATGCTAACCTCCGCCGCTATGCTCAGGTTGGTACACACGCACACACACACAGACGGACACACATGAATGAATGCACACACACACACTCTCTGTCTCACGATTGACTTTGTCACATCCTCAAACGTTAGCCAACATTTCCTACCAAGGCCTGGGGGTGGAGGGGATTTTGGGCTTGAGACACCTGCAGTAAAGTGGTATTAGACCTGCTAATACCCACCAAACCCCTGGGAGTATCCAGTTTGTCAACACTCCACCATGATATCCTTTTAATATAATCCTCCTCCATTAAACTCACTCACTCCTGCTTGTCTGTCTTTCTTTTGCTCGCTCGGCGTCTCTCTCTGGCCATCTCTCTGGCCATCTCTCTCTCGCCGTCTCTCTCTCTCTGGCCATCTCTCTCTCTCTGGCCATCTCTCTCTCTCTGGCCATCTCTCTCTCTCGCCGTCTCTCTCTCTCTGGCCATCTCTCTCTCTGGCCATCTCTCTCTCTCTGGCCATCTCTCTCTCTCGCCGTCTCTCTCTCTCTGGCCGTCTCTCTCTTGCCGTCTCTCTCTCGCCGTCTCTCTCTCTCTGGCCGTCTCTCTCTCTGGCCGTCTCTCTCTCGCCGTCTCTCTCTCTTGCCGTCTCTCTCTTGCCGTCTCTCTCTGCCGTCTCTCTCTGGCCATCTCTCTCTCTCTCCATCTCTCTCTCTCGCCGTCTCTCTCTCTCTGGCCGTCTCTCTCTCTCTGGCCGTCTCTCTCTTGCCGTCTCTCTCACGCCGTCTCTCGCCTGCCCGCCGTCTCTCTCTCTCTGGCCATCTCTCTGGCCGTCTCTCTCTCTGGCCGTCTCTCTCTCTCTGGCCGTCTCTCTCTCTCTGGCCGTCTCTCTCTCTGGCCGTCTCTCTCTCGCCGTCTCTCTCTCTCTCTTGGTCTCTCTCCGTCTCTCTCTCTCTCTGGCCGTCTCTCTCTCTCTGGCCGCCGTCTCTCTCTGGCCGTCTCTCTCTCGCCGTCTCTCGCCAGCCTGCCGTCTCTCTCTTTCTCTTTCTTTTCAAGGGCTTTATTAGCATGGGAAACATGTTAACATTACCAAAGCAAGTGAAGTAGATAAACAAAGGTGAAATGAATAATAATGTACAGTAAACATTACACTCACAGAAGTTCTAAAATAATAAAGACATTTACAATGTCATATTATGACTATATGCAGTGTTATAACAATGTGCAAATAGTTAAAGTACAAAAGTGAATAAATAAACATAAATATGGGTTGTATTTACAGTGGTGTTTGTTCTTCACTGGTTGACCTTTTCTCGTGGCAACAGGTCGCAAATCTTGCTGTTGTGACGGCACACTGTGGTATTTCACCTTTTCGAAATGGGAATTTATCAAAATTGGGCTTGTTTTCTAATTCTTTGTGGATCTGTGTAATCTGAGTGAAATGTGTCTCTATGCTCATACATTTGGCAGGAGGTTAGGAAGTGCAGCTCAGTTTCCACCTCATTTTGTAGGCAGTGTGCACAGCCTGTCTTCTCTTGAGAGCCATGTCTGCCTACTGTGGCCTTTCTCAATAGCAAGGCTATGCTCACAGAGTCTGTACATAGTCAACGTTTTCCTTAAGTTTGGGTCAGTCACAGTGGTCAGGTATTCTGCCACTGTGTACTCTCTGTTTAGGGCCAAATATCATTCTAGTTTGCTCTGTCTTTTTGTTAATTCTTTCCAATGTGTCAAGTAATTATCTTTTTGTTTTCTCATGATTTGGTTGGGTCTAGTTGTGTTGCTGTCCTCTCGCTGTCTCGCTCTCTCTCGCTGTCTCCCTCCCAGCCCTCTGTCTGTGACTGAATCTCATGTCCCTCTGTGCGTCTTTGTGTTTCTCTAGGTTTTTAACAAGCTTATCAGGAGGTACAAGTACCTGCAGAATGCCTTTGAGGAGGAAATCAAAAAGGTAAAGTATTCACAGGAAATACTCTCATGTGAAGTCCCTAACTGATCTACTTCAGTTTTTCATTCTCCTAAGTACTTCTGGTGATGTCATATCTTAAGGTGTTTAGGCATTTTGTATCTATTTTCTTTAGTTTACATAATTGTCTTGATTGATTAATTGATTTTATTGTGTGTAGCTTTTGCTGTTCCTGAAAGCATTCAGTGAATCAGAGCAAACCAAACTGGCTATGTTGACTGGTATCCTATTGGCTAATGGCACTCTGCCCCCGCCCATCCTCACCAGCCTCTTCAGCGACAATGTTGTCAAGGAAGGTGAGTGTGTGTAGGGGGGGTTTGATTTCTTGAGGCATATATTTATAGCTTCTTCCAAGTTGTTCTCTTATTCTTGGTATATTGCAGGTATCTCTGCGTCCTTTGCGGTGAAACTGTTCAAGGCATGGATATCTGAGAAAGATGCCAATGCAGTCACCTCAGCCCTGAGGAAGGCTAACCTGGATAAGAAACTCCTGGTAAGAAACCCTTTAGGCAGTTAGCCTAGAGCAGTAATTTCCAACCTGATGTTAAAAAAAGACTTGGTGGTCCTCAAGAGCGTTTGACAGTGATTTGGTAGTCCCCCGAAATGGAAAAGGTTGGGAACCACTTGCCTAGAGGTTAGAGAGCCTCTTTTATTGTGCTCCTATTCTATTTCAGCCACAAGAGGGAGCTTTTGTGTCAGTTTTTAGGGTTGAAGATCAATGGAAGTTGTTTGAGCCTCGACTTGTTGTTTCTCTAGGAGCTGTTTCCTGCCAGCAAGCAGAACGTGGAGCATTTCTCCAAGTACTTCAATGAGGCAGGGCTAAAGGAACTGTCAGACTTCATGCGTGTGCAGCAGTCTCAGGGAACACGCAAGGAGCTGCAGAAAGAACTGCAGGAGCGCCTCTCTCAGGACTGCCCCATACGAGAGGTACAGTACCAGATGCCATGTCCTGCCGTTGTACTCTTGAACAAGCGCCAATATAGCTGCATTGCGCCTCACCCTGTGTTTCCAACCCTTCATTGGAGTGTGTTTATCTCTGGGTTGGGTTATATAAGCAAAAATAATACATTCCATTCTCCACAAGATAATGGACAGTGAAGAGTTATTATTCTGTGGTTCTAGATGGTGGTGTATGTGAAGGAGGAGATGAAGAGGAGTGCTCTCCAGGAGCAGGCTGTGATTGGTCTGCTGTGGAACATTCTCATGAATGCTGTGGAGTGGAACAAGAAGGAGGAGTTGGTCACCGAGCAAGCCCTCAAACACCTTAAAGTATGTTATCATAACATCAACCATTAATAACATAAATCACTCCTAACCTAACCACTCTATAACAACATGAGAGCTGGTCACTGGAGGCTCTCAAATACCTCGAACACTGACATCAACCAGGAATGAATGACTTTGTTTATGGGGTGTGTATCCTCTCCCCTCCAGCACTATGCCCCCCTGCTAGCAGCGTTCAGCACCCAGGGCCAGTCAGAGCTGGTGCTGCTGCTGAGGATCCAGGAGTACTGCTATGACAATATCCACTTCATGAAGTCCTTCTCCAAGATAGTGGTGCTCTTCTACAAAGGTCAGTATTATCTTATACAGAACACTGTTTCACACAATTTCTCTGTAGAAAAAGAAAGGGTCTCTCTTTCATTTGTCTTAGTAGTCAGGTTGCAGTCAATTGCATTTCAATTTAGGAAGTAAACTGAAATTTCAATATCAGAGCGCATTCGGATTTTGTTACGTTACACCCTTATTCTAAAATGGATTAAATGGATTTTGTTCATCAATCTACACACAATACCCCATAATGACAAAGTGAAAACAGGTTTTTAGACATTTTTGCAAATGTAGAAAACATTTTTTTAAATGTATTTACATAAGTATTCAGACCCTTTGCTATGAGACTTGAAATTGAGTTCAGGTGTATCCTGTTTCCATTAATCATCCTTGAGATGTTTCTACTACTTGATTGGAGTCCACCTGTGGTAAATTCAATTGATTGGATTCAATTGATTGGACATGATTTGGAAAGGCACACACCTGTCTATATGAGGTCCCACAGTTAACCTGTCAGAGCAAAAACCAAGCCATGAAGTCAAAGGAATTGTTCGTAGAGCTCCGACAGGAGTGTCGGCACAATTCTGGGGATGGGTACCAAAACATTTCTGCGGCTTTGAAGGTCCCCAAGAACACAGTGGCCTCCATTCTTTAATGGAAGAAGTTTGGAACCACCAAGACTCTTCCTAGAGCTGGCCGCCTGGCCAAACTGAGCACTTGGGGGAGAAGGGCCTTGGTCAGGGAGGTGACTAAGAACCCAATGGTCACTCTGGCAGAGCTCTAGAGTTCCTCTGTGGAGATAATTGTCCTTCTGGAAGATTCTCCCATCTCTGCGGTACTCCACCAATCAGGCCTTTATGATTAAGTGGCCAGGCGGAAGCAACCCTTCGTAAAAGGCACATGACAGCCCGCTTGGAGTTTGAAACAAGATGGTCTGATGAAACCAACATTCAATTCTTTGGCCTGAAAGCCAAGTGTCTGGAGGAAACCTGGAACCATCCCTACGGTAAAGCATGCTGGTGGAGGCATCATGCTGTGGGGATGTTTTCAGCGGCAGGGATTGGGAGACTAGTCAGGATCGGCAAAGTACAGAGATCCTTGATGAAAACCTGCTTCAGAGCACTCAGGACCTCAGGCTGGGGCGAAGGTTCACCTTCCAACAGGACATCGACCCTAAGCACACAGCCAAGACAACGCAGGAGTAGCTTTGGGACAAGTCTCTGAATGTCCTTTTATCCCAGAGTCTGGTCTTGAACCCAATCTAACATCTCTGGAGAGACCTGAAAATAGCTGTGCAGCAACGCTCCCCATCCAACCTGACAGAGCTTGAGAGGATCTGCAGAGAAGAATGGGAGAAACTCCCAATACAGGTGTGCCAAGATTGTAGCATCATACCAAAGAACCGAGGCTGTAATAGCTGCCGAAAGTGCTTCAACAAAGTACTGAGTAAAGGGTCTGAATACTTATGTAAATATGATATTTCCATTTTTTTTATACACTGTAACTTCTCCTTGTGGTGCTATGCTAATTGTGCCTGTTCTCTCTCCTCTCTCCACCCAGCTGACGTTTTGAGTGAGGAGGCCATTCTGAGGTGGTACAAAGACACTCACACCACCAAAGGGAAAGGTGTCTTTGTCGAGCAAATGAAGAAGTTTGTTGAGTGGCTGCAAAATGCAGAAGAAGGTAACGTTTACATTTAAATACAGGTTAAAGGTTACAGTTACAGGTAACCTAATCAATAACTGAATAGAAAACCATTGCATTTTCAGAAAATTATTGTTGAATCAATGAAACTGGACTATTAACATTCAATAGACTTCCTGTGTTGGGCTGTAATGTGCTCTAAACTGTAATTCCTGTTTTCACCAGTAAGAGGAGCTGTTTAGTAGTTCTCCTTGTTTATTTTCCCCTGTAGAGTCTGAGTCTGAGGGAGAGGAGGACTAGAAGACCGACTCAGCAAGGAGTTTGTCTGTAACTCTAAAGTCTGCTGCATCCTGTGGCCTGTATGCCAGTCAGTCCCCATGTTGCATAGTACGTGTTTCAGCTTGTCTTTAAAGCATTCATGCTACCTATTTTTTGAAGATTTGCTAGGCTTTATCATATTAGTGGGGTTCCTGAGACATCCAAGATAAGGCATTGTGAGAAGTATGAGAATGTGTGCAACATTACTGCAATAAAGACTACCTGGAACGCACCTATCCATAATGTTCGACCAACCAGGGGTCAGACTCCTCAACCTCCTGCTCCAGGAAATCAAAGCACAACCCCCAGCAATAAACCCCTGGACCTCTGGAACCCCTGGAACTTCATGAGGACAGGAGACTAGATTGCCAATCTCTGATATTTTGAATTAAAGCTTGGGCCTTTAATACAGACTCCCTTCACTAATGTTGTTCAGGCATAGAGGAAGTCCAGACCTCAATCTGCAGTAGATTGTCATACTTGTTTTATGGATACTCAACTTTGTATGTAACTTGGCAATGCTTTTATCATTTTATGAATAAAGTGTTTTTATATGTATTCGCTTGTTTTGTTTCTGTATTGTGATCTTAAATCAGTAGGTTAGTAAAGAAGGGTTCTGTTCATGTGTCTGGTTGATAGAGGCCAAGGAAGTTGGTTTTAACAAACGGATTAGTTAGGTAGTCAGAGCTGAATGAGAAAGTGGGTGACTGAATGCTATTATTGGGAGGAGATGAGAGGTGAAGTTCACGCAGTCATTGTGTAACATAACCTTCATGCACCTGCTTCTGCACCTGAACAGGCCAGGTAAAGGAATGCCATTGACACTATTGTGACCTCTGTCCATTCCCTATTCAGTGTACTACTTTTGACCAGGGCCCATGGGGAAGAGGTTGCCATTTTAGACTCCAAATCTAGGGAGTTAATGAGCAACAGGGAGCTCCACTGTAGCTAGAGAATTACATCAGTGCCATACTGCTGCATCTACTGTCCGTGGATGTTTCTCAGAGCAGTATGTTGCCTCTAATATTCACTAGAGACAGAACCTGATTTCAGAATGTTTTTCCTTTACAATCCAGAGACAGAGTCCACACTCTTTGGGGTTGTCAGTTAATTGGTGCATTTAGGTCAAATGAATGCCTGAACAGCTTTCCCTGACATAGATATTGTGTGTTTGCGTTCCTGCCTGTGCGTTTTTCATTTGAGGATCTCTGGGTCTCCCCCTACCCCAACCTGTCTGTCGTTTTCCTGTCTGTTTAGGTGAGCAAGGAAATCCCAGCCATGCAGGGCTTCACTGACCCACAGAGGACGCTTAATTATTAATGAACTAGGCCTGCCTATGTCTGTAATGTGATGCTGGTCTTACATGCACATTCAATGGTAACCTCAACTAATTAGTCAGCTCCAGTTCTCATAAGGATATTTGGATATAGTGTATCATGTGTCCTCATGAATATTGATACAATGATCTTGTAATTTTTGTGTAGGCTATTTATCTGGAACGCATAGTCAACCTGCAGCTGCTGGAGCAGTCTGGCGGCCAGGACGTTCTGAAACGCGCACCCGCTCCAACGCCGCTCCGCAATTATTTGCATATCAATGACAAACGTTCTCCTTTAACCAATCAGCTTCCAGTGGAAGCTCCATCTCAACCTCCATTCTAGGCATGTCATCTCGCGACCAGACTTTGTAGTGGTGAAATTCGTAACCGTCTTGTTTAGGGTATTTTAATTTTGTTTTTACAAGGAATTACTTTATCTTATTATTCGTTTAGACTATTAAAAAAAAATCGCCAGGATGGGCTGCCTCGGATTCACCTGCTCCAAGCACTCCCTCTGTGCGCTCAATATCCTCTATGTTGTGAGTATACGGTTCAAGAATTTACCATATGGAGCATTATTATTCCACTGTAACAGGTTTTGGTTGTTGGGTTGGGTAGACTGACTATATGCTGCTTTTTATGCGGTCTGTACGGGTGTGTAAGAATTTATTTTGCCGTGCAGCCTATTGAAAACAATACATTGGGTCAGACCGGGCTCCCATGCTATTAATTATTCAAACTGAGCCGTTGTCTGGAATAAGATCTGCGTCTCCAGTTTGCCGAAGGCAACCTCGGCACGTCAAAATATTATAATTTATATTCACTATTTAGGTTAATGAATATTCAGAATAGCCTATATTATTTCCTGTTCATTTCCTATCTCTCCTGAGTCCTCTGACACTTTCCAATGTAAGTGTTCATCCTGTCTTTGCTCAGCTCAAACCATTCCTGATATATCTTATTGAGTGATAGTTACTGAAAACAACATAGTGTGTGTGTCTGTAGACTCCATAGCATTCCTGTCCAAATCCTCAACACAGGGCCTCCAATGTTTTGCAGTCTGAGAAATACAGGAGTGGTGGTGGCATCAAAACAGACTACAGTGGTGACCTAGATTTAAGATGAATGTATGTTTGCAGGCAAATAAATGCTGTCATGGTGGAAAATGATGTTCCGCTTTTGACTGTCACTTCTTCTGCCTCTAAAAGCATGTAGTCTGAGGTGTAGCCTGTGTCTGCTTCAATGTCCTCCTGACCAGTTTTACCATTGCAATTACATCACTCACTTTGTTTTATTACAAAAGCCTATCTGATTTGTGGTCAACATCCACTCTCTCTCTCTCTCCCTCTTTCTCTCCTCTCTCTCTCTCTCTCTCTCTCTCTCTCTCTCTCTCTGTCTCTCTCTCTCTCTCTCTCTCTCTCTCTCCCTCTCTCTCTCTCTCTCTCTCTCTCTCTCTCTCTCTCTCTCTCTCTGTCTCTCTCTGTCTCTCTCTCTCTCTCTCTCTCTCTCCCTCTCTCTCTCTCTCTCTCTCTCTCTCTCTCTCTCTCTCTCTCTCCCTGTCTCTCTCTCCCTGTCTCTCCCCCTCTCTCTCTCTCTCTCTCTCTCTCTCTCTCTCTCTCTCTCTCTCTCTCTCTCTCTCTCTCTCTCTCTCTCTCTCTCTCTCTCTCTCTCTCTCTCTCTCTCTCTCTCTCTCTCTCTCTCTCTCTCTCTCTCTCTGTCTCTCTCTCTCTCTCTGTCTCTCTCTGTCTCTCTCTCTCTGTCTCTCTCTCTCTCACACACAGACCATGTTTGACTGTGGAGAGTTCATACTTCATATAATGACCCATAGAGATCTATCACTTAGGGTCTTGGCTCTCTGTCCGTCCGTCCCTCCATTTCTAGATGGTGAGTCTGCTGATGATCGGCATCGCTGCATGGGGGAAGTGGTTCGGCCTGGTGTCAAGCTTCCAGGTGGTGGGCGGAGTCATCGGAGTGGGGGTGTTCCTGTTCTTGGTGGCGTTGGTCGGCCTCATCGGGGCCGTGAAGCACCACCAGGTCCTACTCTTCTTCGTATCCCAACCTTCCACCAAGGCAGACTTGACCTGACCCTAGACCCACTATATTTGGGGTCTAGAATTTGAATTATGGCTTGAGTATAGGTTTGGGGTTGGTTTTCAAGTCCATTAGATTGAGGCCTTGGGAAGGCTACGTGTTAAATTCAAGAGAACTGAAGTTTCAATTAAGCTTTTCAAATAGCTTCCGCAGATTGTCTGAATGAGACAATCCTCTACACGTCGTGCTTTACCCTCACCCATAGTGCTTTATTTCAATAGGACTCATAGCCCCTTGTTGTTTATCCATGACTTGTTTTCCAGGTTGTGCTGTTCTCTTCCCCCTGCCCTTCTGTATGTTGTTGGGAAATTCCTGCTGATCTTCCATTCATGCATGGCATGCACACGCAATGATATCTGTGAGACCAGGTCCGGCATGGTATTACACATTGTAGTCAGCCTGCATAGATACTCCTGACCCCTGACCCCTGCTGCTGTCTTTGTCATTATTACAGTACTATTATTATATTATTACATTACGTTATTACAGTATTACACAGTCATTAATAGTGTATTTCACACTCAAAATAATGAACCTCTGCCTTCGGAAGTGTGACGAACTGGGTTCAAAACTACAAACGCTCTGTGTTGAGTGTTGTTCCTTGACAGTGGAGCCCAGTATATGATCATCCTCTTCATGGTGTTCATCGTCCAGTTCTCCGTCTCCAGCGCCTGTCTGGCCATCAACAAGGACCAGCAGGTAGGAACCCAAACTGCTGTCAATCACAACAACCTTCTGCTAGGCGCTAGAGGAACAAAACCAACTTTTCAGACAAAACCCAGAAACCTTGTGATGAAATAGTAGATGGATACAAGACAACCTGTACTCCAGAACCATGATACAGTGTGTCTATAAGGATGTGAGCTGCATTTTGTGGCGAAATCTTAGAGCTAAAGGACCTCCTGTGTCTCTTCTCAGGCTTTTTAGTGTTCTGCACTGTGGTGTGTTCCGGTTCCATGCCGTATGGATTATATTTTTAGTGTTCTGCACTGTGGTGTGTTCCGGTTCCATGCCGTATGGATTATATTTTTAGTGTTCTGCACTGTGGTGTGTTCCGGTTCCATGCCGTATGGATTATATTTTTAGTGTTCTGCACTGTGGTGTGTTCCGGTTCCATGCCGTATGGATTATATTTTTAGTGTTCTGCACTGTGGTGTGTTCCGGTTCCATGCCGTATGGATTATATTTTTAGTGTTCTGCACTGTGGTGTGTTCCGGTTCCATGCCGTATGGATTATATTTTTAGTGTTCTGCACTGTGGTGTGTTCCGGTTCCGTATGGATTATATTTTTAGTGTTCTCCATCCGGTTCCCGTATGGATTATATTTTTAGTGTTCTGCACTGTGGTGTGTTCCGGTTCCATGCCGTATGGATTATATTTTTAGTGTTCTGCACTGTGGTGTGTTCCGGTTCCATGCCGTATGGATTATATTTTAGTGTTCTGCACTGTGTGTGTTGTTCCATGCCGTATGGATTATATTTTTAGTGTTCTGCACTGTGGTGTGTTCCGGTTCCATGCCGTATGGATTATATTTTTAGTGTTCTGCACTGTGGTGTGTTCCGGTTCCATGCCGTATGGATTATATTTTTAGTGTTCTGCACTGTGGTGTGTTCCGGTTCCATGCCGTATGGATTATATTTTTAGTGTTCTCCACTGTGGTGTGTTCCGGTTCCATGCCGTATGGATTATATTTTTAGTGTTCTCCACTGTGGTGTGTTCCGGTTCCATGCCGTATGGATTATATTTTTAGTGTTCTCCACTGTGGTGTGTTCCGGTTCCATGCCGTATGGATTATATTTTTAGTGTTCTCCACTGTGGTGTGTTCCGGTTCCATGCCGTATGGATTATATTTTTAGTGTTCTACTGTGTTCTCCACTGGATTATATTTTTGTGTGTGTTCCGGTTCCATGCCGTATGGATTATATTTTTAGTGTTCTCCACTGTGGTGTGTTCCGGTTCCATGCCGTATGGATTATATTTTTGGATTATATTTTATATTTTTGTGTTCTCCACTGTGGTGTGTTCCGGTTCCATGCCGTATGGATTATATATTTTTAGTGTTCTCCACTGTGGTGTGTTCCGGTTCCATGCCGTATGGATTATATTTTTAGTGTTCTCCACTGTGGTGTGTTCCGGTTCCATGCCGTATGGATTATATTTTTAGTGTTCTCCACTGTGGTGTGTTCCGGTTCCATGCCGTATGGATTATATTTTTAGTGTTCTCCACTGTGGTGTGTTCCGGTTCCATGCCGTATGGATTATATTTTTAGTGTTCTCCACTGTGGTGTGTTCCGGTTCCATGCCGTATGGATTATATTTTTAGTGTTCTCCACTGTGGTGTGTTCCGGTTCCATGCCGTATGGATTATATTTTTAGTGTTCTCCACTGTGGTGTGTTCCGGTTCCATGCCGTATGGATTATATTTTGTTACTGTGGTGTGTTCGGTTCCACGTATGGATTATATTTTTAGTGTTCTCCACTGTGGTGTGTTCCGGTTCCATGCCGTATGGATTATATTTTTAGTGTTCTCCACTGTGGTGTGTTCCGGTTCCATGCCGTATGGATTCTATTTTAGAAGTAGATCACTATATTATCCAGACTGACCTCCATCCGGTTCTAGAACAGCTGACTACCTTCCAGATGTCTGGTCCTGTGCATACAGGCATTGTAATACACTCATACACACAGATATAACTGCATCTATGGTGGTCAGTGCCTGCGGTTGTACCCCTGTTTTAGGAACACCTGTTGGAGGTGGGATGGAACAACTCTCACACCACCCAGAGAGACGTAGAGAAGAGTCTCAACTGCTGTGGCTTCTACTACGTAGACAACAACGGAACCTGCGATGCTGTGAGCGTGACCGAGTGAACCCTCTGTTGCACTGGATCTACTGTCACATGTCCCGAGCTCTGTTTGTGCATGCCAAGATGTATAATTACAATGAAAGAACAAGTTTTTACGCATACAGTTTCTGATGATATTAGTTGCTGTGTATTCAGTATTGTGGCTGTGAAGCAGTTTTCCTGACTAAATGTTTCTTTGTCCCTCTACAGGCCTGTTTCCCCAACCACTCCTGTTCACCGTGTGCTGAGCAGATCCAGGAGCATGCAGGAGAGGTGCTGCGCTTTGTGGGGGGGATAGGCCTCTTCTTCAGCTTCACTGAGGTGAGATTGCCCTTTATATACAGTCAGGGGAGTGTTCTGCTGTATCAATCAAGCAATCAATCAATTTAACTTATATAGTATTTTAAAATAGTGCTTTTGTCTTTACAGTAAACTAGCCTATTTTGAGGTGCAGTTCATGAAATCTAATAGGTAATGAAAATGTAGCTATGTACAGTATGTAATCTATTTGTAGGTGAGCAGCATAAAACTGGGCCCAGTAATGCTTGTTATTTTGACCTCTGAATGTTTTATTTGTCCTTTTTCAGATCCTGGGGGTGTGGCTAACGTACCGGTACAGGAACCAGAAGGACCCTCGAGCGAATCCCAGTGCCTTCCTGTAACCGTTGGCAACTGCTGGCTTTGTACCCCGCTCTTGGAGTGGCCAACTTTCCTCCTGGAGAGCTACTGGTTGTGCAGGCTTTTGCTTCAGCCCTACTCTAACTGTGACACTAAAACAACTGATTCTTAACAAATTAGCTGCTCATTGGAGCCTTGTTCAGCTGAATCAGTTGTGTTAGTTAAAGCAGGGCCGGAGTAAAAGCCTGCACACCAAGTAGCTCTCCAGGTGGAGGAGGGCTAGCCGCCTGTTTTAGGGGCTGTGTTTGTAAATAAGCGAGTGACTTGTGTGTGTTTTCACCAGCTGAGCAAAGCGGTAGCTCTTTGTGTGGTGTTACATGATGTGATTGTTTTTCCAGAATGTGGTGTGTGTCTGGAAAATAACTGGGTCATGTTCATTAGGCACCAAACGGAAGACGGAGGAACAAGCTTCACTTGTCGAATAGGAAACGCTCCTTTACACTTTCCGTTGCTAAATGTTTTCCGTGGTGTGCCCTAATGAACACAACCCTGTGTATATTAAAGATGCTGCATGAGCCTATTACCCTAATAGGACACCTTAAACCACTCCCAATCAGAACCATATCCTGTATACACTGAGTGTACAAAACATTAAGAACACCTTCCTAATATTGAGTTGCAGCCTCAATTCGTCAGGGCATGGACTCTACAAGGTGTCGAAAGCATTCCACAGGGATGCTGGTCCATGTTGACTTCAATGCTTCTCACAGTTGTGTCAAGTTGGCTGGATGCCCTTTGGGTGGTGGACCATTGTTGATATACATGGAAAACTGTTGAACATGAAAAACCCAGCAGTGTTGCTTGCAGTTCTTGACACAAATCAGTGCGCCTGGCACCTGCTACCTTACCTGTTCAAAGGAAGGCACATCAATCTTTTGTCTTGCAAATTCACCCTCAATGTCTCAATTGTTTCAAGGCTTAAAAACACTTATTTACCCCCCCCCACCACCCACCCCCACCGTTCATCTACACTGATTGAAGTGGATTTAACAAGTGACATCAATAACAGATCATAGCTTTCACCTGGATTCACCTGGTCAGTCTTTGTCATGGAAAGAGCAGGTGTCCTTAATGTTTTGTGCACTCCTTGTCTATCCTCTCATATACAGAGGCTCAGGCTTTTGCTTCTGGTGACAAATCTCGAGAAATGAACATTTTCAGATACCACATTTGATATTTGACACACCCTTGATGGGCAAGCGTTCAGTATGCTCAGACCTGTATTAAAGTGAACTGTGATGTTGTGACTACTGAATGACTCCTGTATTACAGATAGCTGACATGATGAAGAACAGTTAGCATTATTTTGTGCGCATGTCGACTGAAGATGTCATTGAATATTTGTACTTTTGATTTGAATCCATCAGTAACTGAAGGACTGTAGGATGCCGTTGATAATTGTATGCTGTAACTTCATAACTACAACTATTTAAGCAGCTTGTTGTTGCCTTTACTTTAAGTCATTATGTTACACAGCATTTGCATTTTTTTGTGTTCTGAATGTTTATTTCTGACACAAATAACCTGAAAATTCCTAATGATTTGAAATCAGAAAAAACAAGGGATACTTCAAGGGATTTTGGCAACGATGCCTGTTATCTACTTCCCCAGACTCAAATGAATATGTGGAGACCATTTTTATGTCTCTGTGTCCGTTATGAAGGAAGTTAGAGGTTGTTTTGTGAGCCATTTCAAACTAGCATTAGCGCAACGACTAGAAGTCTTTGGGTATCTACCAGCATGCTAGCAGACACCCATAGACTTCCAGTCATTGAGCTAGCGCTAGTTAGCAACTTCCTTCCAACTGCACGCAGACACATAAAAAGGGTATCCATGAATTCATCTGATTCTGGAGAAGTGGATAAAAGGCCTCATTGCCAAACTCCTAAAGTGTCCCTTTAAGAGTCAATTGCTCATGCTGTCTGAATATCAGTATGAAATGCTTGGGAAGACTGACATGTGAAAGAAGAGATGAGCTTTGTTCTGCTGATAGTGTTACAAAGCCTGGCAGTCGATTGTGTGTGTGTGCGTGCGTGTACATAGGTGCGTGTGCTCATGCGTGTGGGTCTGTGCAAGTGTGCGTGTATGTCTGTTGTATCAGTTACCTTGGCTTGTGCCTTTTGCATGTCTCCTATACTAGTGTATACTTCTGCTTCCACCTCCCTGGTGGTTCTGTGAACTACAACATACCTGAGCCTTTGTACAAGAAATCTCAATTAAATAGAAAGGTCAAAAAATATATATTTCATACACTGTTTCTGTTCTTTAGTTTTCCTTTCAACAATAAGTAACTCCATTCCCACCAATGCCCAGTCAAGTTGACCAATTAGATTTTTTTTTCCTGAAAGTTCACTGGGTTTGTTGGGCTCAGTTTCCACAGAAACCAGTGGCATTCAATGACGTTGCAAAATGTAGAGCTCAGCTCACAGCAGTAGCCTAACCCTTTCCAAGAAACTCTCAAATCTCTACAGAAGTGGAATGACAAAATAATGCTTTTATTTGCTAAATGACATATTAGATTCCCATGAACTTATTGCATTGCAATATTATAGTACTACATGACATTACTAAGAATCATGTGTGGGTGTGTCATTCCCTCACTGGCCCCGCCCATTCAGGATGTGACCAGGATGTCAGCACTCACTCCCTAACTACACAAACACAAACACACGGATTCATTCACACCCACTGTGTGTTTTTTTTCCAATGGCCCTTTTAACCTGAGTCATTGTCATGAAGGGTGGAAGGACTGAATTACATTTTCCAATGAGACACAAATAATTTCATAATTGCACTATATTTAATAAAAAGACATCTCAGATGTACAGCAATACATTACAAAGACAGAGAAGTTCAGGAAAAATAACAGAATTTAAAAAACGTTTTGTGAAAGTGAAGACTAGTTCTTTCCAGTGCTTAGGTTTACATGGTGACAGTATGCCACTGGCTGACTCCTAGGCTCCAGAGAACGTTCAGACAATGTTCGGAGAACCTCTGAAGTCGCAGGCCAAAGGTCATGGGGTTACATGATGAGTCAGTGCTTACAACTCAGTCTTCAGCAGCTTCTTGGCCTTCTGCATGTTGCTCAGTACTACAGGGAGAAGGGAAATGAAGAGTATGTCACTCAGGAGCAGGTTGTTTCTCACAACGGCAACATTTTCTAATCTCTGAATGAATTATAAAACAATCTGAATACACTTAGTAATACCTTACATTAATAAAAACGTAGACATGTGTATAAATGCTTAAACATTTACAATCTATGAAATACAGATTTATTAAATGTATGTAAACCGTTAGTATGCAATGAAACAGTCAAAAGGGAGATAAGATCAAGTTGTACTCACAGAGTTTGATGTCAGAAGGCTCATAGGCGTACATACGGTTGGAGTAGCGCCCTGTGATGTCAGCTCTCACTGTCATAGAGGGATCTGAGGAGAGAGCGATAACTATTGGTTAAAATCTGTTGCTTTTGTTTGATGCCATCATAAACTAAATAATGACATTCCTTCTCATGTAATGCTGCTGGGAAAATGTGACATTTTCACTCACCGACAAAGATGATTCTAGGGACATACTGGCCATCAGGGGAAAGGTGCTTGTCTGTGGTTTCATACTGATAACAGGGAAAGAAACACATATCAATGATTTGCTTCTTAATACTAAAAGTCAGGTCAACAAAAAATAAATAACAGTGTCCTAAAATACTCATATAAATCAAACCATAGAATCATCAAATCTAATAGATCAAAAGGGAAGAAATCTAGGTATTGATTCTGACAATGTTTTCCAAAGACTTCATTTACAACTCACCACCAGATTGAGGACGATGAGGTCTTCATCAGCCACCTTCTGGATGTCCTTGTCTTCAGCGAAGACCTTCTTCATGGCTGGATTCATGGAAGACATCATGAAAGACGTTATAAAAAGTGATACATTGACTTAAGAGATGTCCATACATGGCAGCAGGATGTAAGAGGTGTATACCACCTTGGCAAACAGAGCCATGTTTGTTCTACTACGAGTTTGATAATGGCTGTTTAAACAAGTCCTGGTTTCTAATACAACCGAATGATGCATCACGATTTGGGAGAATAGCAGGATGCAAATAATACTCATAAAAGCCAAGGGAGGGACATTGACCTGTGGTCTGTTCAGGAAGGTGCAACAGAGTGGCAGCTTATTTGCTATAGGTCAGGGGTTAGAGGTTAAAGGTCAGGGTCTTACATGCACTGTGAGGACAGTCCTCCAGGTGGAAGATGACCATCAGAGGCTTGTTCCTATGGAGACAAATTAGTTCTGGTTACAGAATAAAAATAGAATATAAATCCTTGAAATGTATTTGTTTTGTTAAGTGTATTTATCAGCCATCTAGATCTGTTACATCAATGTGAAATAACACCTTGTTCCCTATTTTCAACTTCATAAAAAGTAGGGTGCCGTTTCGTATGTAGCCATAAACGTTTGTTCACTCACTGTGCCCTGGCCCAGTACAGAGCCTCCTCATAGGTCTGAGCCCAGATTAGTTGATCACCCCAGCCTATAGGAGACAGTCAGGAAGAACAGTGTCAGTGCAACAGTTTCAGTACAACATTAAAGAACATTCAGGTAGAGATATATTGTTTAGAACAGACATGCCTCTACTGACATGTAGAACAAGGAAGCGCATGTCAGCTCTTTTCATTAGATATCTCCGACCACACTGATCTTACAGAGCTTTGAGAATGAGGAAAAGGAGAATGTGTACTCATTCATTCATTCCTTAACAACACTATACACTGTGATAAGCTTTGGAAATAGTAAGGGGAGAGTGTTACCTCTGGAGAGAGTCTGAGGAATCCTCTTCCCCCTCTTGGCGATGTTCTTCTCAGGCTTAGCCAGAGATGAAGACACGGCTATGGCCACCAGGACCAACAGCACCGACAGCAGACCTCGGATCATGATTACTACCTTTCTGGAAGGAAACAGAGTTCAATAAGCATCTCAGAGTAGGTAGGAGGTAGGATCAGGTCCCCACTGCCCAAATCATTTTAATCATTATAATCTACAAGTCAAAAGTTTTATTTATTTATTTAATTGGGCAAGTCAGTTAAGAACAAATTCTTATTTTCAATGACGGCCTAGGAACAGTGGGTTAAATGCCTGTTCAGGGGCAGAACGACAGATTGGTACCTTGTCAGCTCGGGGGTTTGAACTTGCAACCTTCCGGTTACTAGTCCAACGCTCTAACCACTAGGATACCCTGCCGCCCAAAAGTGATCCTATATCAGCACTCCTATTCTGAATCATTGTGAATATGGGCCCAGATAACACAAAACTGCACAGAGAGTCTACTTCTATTTGCATACTATTATAACTCAACAGTATAGCTGAGGGAAAACAATATGAAGATCCATGCAGAATTACAAATAATTGCACATCTATTCAGATTTGTTCAAGTTGTTGAAGACTGAAAGACAGAAAAAGTTCACAGCATTTCAAGGCACATTTACCAGACAAAGGATCAGATGGATGGATTAGGGATGGTGAAGAGAGATGTGTGGTTAGAGAATAAGGCTTCCATTGTGGTGGAGGGAGAGATCCATTTCCTACCTGTTCTCTGTGGCACCTTTGTGTGTCTCCTGTGTTCTGCAGCTCCTCGTTCTGCTGTGTCCCTTCTCTCTCACCTGGACCTGCTCTTATACACCGGCCCTAAGCTCTCATGCTGACCCCTCCCACCAACCCTCACCTCTCCCTCTCTCCTCCCACAGCTCTGATTGAATGTGTGTCTACTGTGTAGGTAAGCAGCTCTGATTGAATGTGTGTGGACTGCGGAGGTAGGCAGCGTAATGGATTCTAGAACTTTCACTTTCTCTCCCTTCCATCGCTATCGGACACAGGCTTTTAAAGACATATTAAGCCTGGTTAAAATGTTTGCCCTGAGTTGGATATGATAGTGTTGTCATGTACGTTTTCATGGAGTTTTACACAAAGAATGTGTAACGGAACTGTTGAATCATAATAGTTGGCTCAGATCCAAGGACAAGTCAGCATTAAATCGAGGAATCTGATATACCGGGGCTACTAGTCAGTTCATGATTGGTTCAGGTCAGATCCGTGAGATTGACATCATTCTCAATAAATTAACTTTCCTAAAGTAAACAAAAACCTTTAATAGGTTTGAAGGGGGAAGTTCATCCATTTTTACGTGGCCTTATTTTCACTCTTTCTGTGCTTGTAGTTGATCCCCCAAACCATTTTGTTTTGGTTAGAGAAAATTGGCTGTCACATTTTGTTATAACTATAATGCAGTAGGAAAATATGAAAATGTGTCTAAAGCATGTTAGAAAACATTCTAAAACATCACAATCCCATTCTGAATGATGTCTCTGCACAATTTTATTTTTCAAAGATGTTCTGCTGTGCCATAAATTCATGTTTGAATGATGCAAATATGGATTTATGGGACAGTGGGGGAAAAGATCGGACGTAATATGAATCTGATTACATCAGAATCTCATTCTGAATGATGTCTCTGCTCAAATTGTGAAAAAAAATGTCTGCTGTCCCATAAATCCATATTTGCATCTCGTTGTAAACACAATCATGCAAACATGGATTTAGGGCACAGTGGAACCTCTTATTGTGCAGAGACATCATTCAGAATGGGATTATGATGTAATATGAGTTGGTGTGGAGTGTTTTAGAATGGGTTTTAGACACATTCTCTAAACTAATTGTAGTCAATGTCAAGTGATGACAGTTTAGGGCATCAGAAGCACAGAAAGATTGAATGTGTGAACCTCCCCTTTGGTGTTTGTACTTTTAGTGTAATATTGGATCAACTGTTTGTAGTGATGTAAAGGGTCATTGTGCACCAACATGGTGTTCTGATCACGTTTCAGGTAAGACCCAGATGCAGACAGTGTTGAAGTAACAAAAGTTTATTACTAGAACAGGGACAGGCAAAACGACAGGTCAAGGGCAGGGAGAGGTCAGTAATCCTGATCAGAGTCAAAGGGTACAGAACAGTCTCAGTGTCAGGGCAGGCAGAGGTCAGTAATCCAGATCAGAGTCAAAAGGTACAGAACAGTCTCAGTGTCAGGGCAGGCAGAGGTCAGTAATCCAGATCAGAGTCAAAAGGTACAGAACAGTCTCAGGGTCAGGGCAGGGAGAGGTCAGTAATCCAGATCAGAGTCAAAAGGTACAGAACAGTCTCAGGGTCAGGGCAGGCAGAGGTCAGTAATCCAGCTCAGAGTCAAAAGGTACAGAACAGTCTCAGGGTCAGGGCAGGGAGAAGTCAGTAATCCAGATCAGAGTCAAAAGGTACAGAACAGTCTCAGGGTCAGGGCAGGCAGAGGTCAGTAATCCAGATCAGAGTCAAAAGGTACAGAACAGTCTCAGGGTCAGGGCATGCAGAGGTCAGTAATCCTGATCAGAGTCAAAGGGTACAGAACAGTCTCAGGGTCAGGGCAAGGAGAGGTCAGTAATCCAGCTCAGAGTCAAAAGGTACAGAACAGTCTCAGTGTCAGGGCAGGCAGAGGTCAGTAATCCAGCTCAGAGTCAAAAGGTATAGAACAGTCTCAGGGTCAGGGCAAGGAGAGGTCAGTAATCCAGCTCAGAGTCAAAAGGTACAGAACAGTCTCAGGGTCAGGGCAGGCAGAGGTCAGTAATCCAGATCAGAGTCAAAAGGTACAGAACAGTCTCAGTGTCAGGGCAGGGAGAGGTCAGTAATCCAGATCAGAGTCAAAAGGTACAGAACAGTCTCAGTGTCAGGGCAGGGAGAGGTCAGTAATCCAGATCAGAGTCAAAAGGTACAGAACAGTCTCAGGGTCAGGGCAGATAGAGGTCAGTAATCCAGATCAGAGTCAAAAGGTACAGAACAGTCTCAGGGTCAGGGCAGTGAGAGGTCAGTAATCCAGATCAGAGTCAAAAGGTACAGAACAGTCTCAGGGTCAGGGCAGGGAGAGGTCAGTAATCCAGATCAGAGTCAAAAGGTACAGAACAGTCTCAGGGTCAGGGCAGGGAGAGGTCAGTAATCCAGCTCAGAGTCAAAAGGTACAGAACAGTCTCAGTGTCAGGGCAGGCAGAGGTCAGTAATCCAGATCAGAGTCAAAGGTACAGAACAGTCTCAGTGTCAGGGCAGGGAGAGGTCAGTAATCCAGATCAGAGTCAAAAGGTACAGAACAGTCTCAGGGTCAGGGCAGGCAGAGGTCAGTAATCCAGCTCAGAGTCAAAAGGTACAGAACAGTCTCAGGGTCAGGGCAGGGAGAGGTCAGTAATCCAGCTCAGAGTCAAAAGGTACAGAACAGTCTCAGGGTCAGGGCAGGGAGAGGTCAGTAATCCAGATCAGAGTCAAAAGGTACAGAACAGTCTCAGGGTCAGGGCAGGGAGAGGTCAGTAATCCAGCTCAGAGTCAAAAGGTACAGAACAGTCTCAGTGTCAGGGCAGGGAGAGGTCAGTAATCCAGCTCAGAGTCAAAAGGTACAGAACAGTCTCAGGGTCAGGGCATGCAGAGGTCAGTAATCCTGATCAGAGTCAAAGGGTACAGAACAGTCTCAGGGTCAGGGCAGGGAGAGGTCAGTAATCCTGCTCAGAGTCAAAAGGTACAGAACAGTCTCAGTGTCAGGGCAGGCAGAGGTCAGTAATCCAGCTCAGAGTCAAAAGGTATAGAACAGTCTCAGGGTCAGGGCATGCAGAGGTCAGTAATCTAGATCAGAGTCAAAAGGTACAGAACAGTCTCAGGGTCAGGGCAGGCAGAGGTCAGTAATCCAGATCAGAGTCAAAAGGTACAGAACAGTCTCAGTGTCAGGGCAGGCAGAGGTCAGTAATCCAGATCAGAGTCAAAAGGTACAGAACAGTCTCAGGGTCAGGGCATGCAGAGGTCAGTAATCCAGATCAGAGTCAAAAGGTACAGAACAGTCTCAGTGTCAGGGCAGGCAGAGGTCAGTAATCCAGCTCAGAGTCAAAAGGTACAGAACAGTCTCAGGGTCAGGGCAGGCAGAGGTCAGTAATCCAGATCAGAGTCAAAAGGTACAGAACAGTCTCAGTGTCAGGGCAGGCAGAGGTCAGGAATCCAGATCAGAGTCAAAAGGTACAGAACAGTCTCAGGGTCAGGGCAGATAAGAGGTCAGTAATCCAGATCAGAGTCAAAAGGTACAGAACAGTCTCAGGGTCAGGGCAGGGAGAGGTCAGTAATCCAGATCAGAGTCAAAAGGTACAGAACAGTCTCAGTGTCAGGGCAGGGAGAGGTCAGTAATCCAGATCAGAGTCAAAAGGTACAGAACAGTCTCAGTGTCAGGGCAGGGAGAGGTCAGTAATCCAGATCAGAGTCAAAAGGTACAGAACAGTCTCAGGGTCAGGGCAGGGAGAGGTCAGTAATCCAGCTCAGAGTCAAAAGGTACAGAACAGTCTCAGTGTCAGGGCAGGCAGAGGTCAGTAATCCAGATCAGAGTCAAAAGGTACAGAACAGTCTCAGTGTCAGGGCAGGGAGAGGTCAGTAATCCAGATCAGAGTCAAAAGGTACAGAACAGTCTCTGGGTCAGGGCAGGCAGAGGTCAGTAATCCAGATCAGAGTCAAAAGGTACAGAACAGTCTCAGGGTCAGGGCATGCAGAGGTCAGTAATCCTGATCAGAGTCAAAGGGTACAGAACAGTCTCAGGGTCAGGGCAAGGAGAGGTCAGTAATCCAGCTCAGAGTCAAAAGGTACAGAACAGTCTCAGTGTCAGGGCAGGCAGAGGTCAGTAATCCAGCTCAGTCAAAAGGTATAGAACAGTCTCAGGGTCAGGGCAAGGAGAGGTCAGTAATCCAGCTCAGAGTCAAAAGGTACAGAACAGTCTCAGGGTCAGGGCAGGCAGAGGTCAGTAATCCAGATCAGAGTCAAAAGGTACAGAACAGTCTCAGTGTCAGGGCAGGGAGAGGTCAGTAATCCAGATCAGAGTCAAAAGGTATAGAACAGTCTCAGTCAGGGCATGCAGAGGTCAGTAATCCAGATCAGAGTCAAAAGGTACAGAACAGTCTCAGTGTCAGGGCAGGGAGAGGTCAGTAATCCAGATCAGAGTCAAAAGGTACAGAACAGTCTCAGGGTCAGGGCAGATAGAGGTCAGTAATCCAGATCAGAGTCAAAAGGTACAGAACAGTCTCAGGGTCAGGGCAGGAGAGGTCAGTAATCCAGATCAGAGTCAAAAGGTACAGAACAGTCTCAGGGTCAGGGCAGGGAGAGGTCAGTAATCCAGATCAGAGTCAAAAGGTACAGAACAGTCTCAGTGTCAGGGCAGGGAGAGGTCAGTAATCCAGATCAGAGTCAAAAGGTACAGAACAGTCTCAGGGTCAGGGCAGGGAGAGGTCAGTAATCCAGCTCAGAGTCAAAAGGTACAGAACAGTCTCAGTGTCAGGGCAGGCAGAGGTCAGTAATCCAGATCAGAGTCAAAAGGTACAGAACAGTCTCAGTGTCAGGGCAGGGAGAGGTCAGTAATCCAGATCAGAGTCAAAAGGTACAGAACAGTCTCAGGGTCAGGGCAGGCAGAGGTCAGTAATCCAGCTCAGAGTCAAAAGGTACAGAACAGTCTCAGGGTCAGGGCAGGGAGAGGTCAGTAATCCAGCTCAGAGTCAAAAGGTACAGAACAGTCTCAGGGTCAGGGCAGGGAGAGGTCAGTAATCCAGATCAGAGTCAAAAGGTACAGAACAGTCTCAGGGTCAGGGCAGGGAGAGGTCAGTAATCCAGCTCAGAGTCAAAAGGTACAGAACAGTGTCAGGGTCAGGGCAGGGAGAGGTCAGTAATCCAGATCAGAGTCAAAGGTACAGAACAGTCTCAGGGTCAGGGCAGGCAGAGGTCAGTAATCCAGCTCAGAGTCAAAAGGTACAGAACAGTCTCAGGGTCAGGGCATGCAGAGGTCAGTAATCCAGATCAGAGTCAAAAGGTACAGAACAGTCTCAGGGTCAGGGCAGGCAGAGGTCAGTAATCCAGATCAGAGTCAAAAGGTACAGAACAGTCTCAGTGTCAGGGCAGGCAGAGGTCAGTAATCCAGATCAGAGTCAAAAGGTACAGAACAGTCTCAGTGTCAGGGCAGGGAGAGGTCAGTAATCCAGCTCAGAGTGAAAAGGTACAGAACAGTCTCAGTGTCAGGGCAGGCAGAGGTCAGTAATCCAGCTCAGAGTCAAAAGGTACAGAACAGTCTCAGGGTCAGGGCATGCAGAGGTCAGTAATCCAGATCAGAGTCAAAAGGTACAGAACAGTCTCAGTGTCAGGGCAGGCAGAGGTCAGTAATCCAGCTCAGAGTCAAAAGGTACAGAACAGTCTCAGGGTCAGGGCAGGCAGAGGTCAGTAATCCAGATCAGAGTCAAAAGGTACAGAACAGTCTCAGTGTCAGGGCAGGGAGAGGTCAGGAATCCAGATCAGAGTCAAAAGGTACAGAACAGTCTCAGGGTCAGGGCAGATAGAGGTCAGTAATCCAGATCAGAGTCAAAAGGTACAGAACAGTCTCAGGGTCAGGGCAGGGAGAGGTCAGTAATCCAGATCAGAGTCAAAAGGTACAGAACAGTCTCAGTGTCAGGGCAGGGAGAGGTCAGTAATCCAGATCAGAGTCAAAAGGTACAGAACAGTCTCAGGGTCAGGGCAGGGAGAGGTCAGTAATCCAGATCAGAGTCAAAAGGTACAGAACAGTCTCAGTGTCAGGGCAGGGAGAGGTCAGTAATCCAGATCAGAGTCAAAAGGTACAGAACAGTCTCAGTGTCAGGGCAGGCAGAGGTCAGTAATCCAGATCAGAGTCAAAAGGTACAGAACAGTCTCAGTGTCAGGGCAGGGAGAGGTCAGTAATCCAGATCAGAGTCAAAAGGTACAGAACAGTCTCTGGGTCAGGGCAGGCAGAGGTCAGTAATCCAGCTCAGAGTCAAAAGGTACAGAACAGTCTCAGGGTCAGGGCAGGGAGAGGTCAGTAATCCAGCTCAGAGTCAAAAGGTACAGAACAGTCTCAGGGTCAGGGCAGGGAGAGGTCAGTAATCCAGATCAGAGTCAAAAGGTACAGAACAGTCTCAGGGTCAGGGCAGGGAGAGGTCAGTAATCCAGCTCAGAGTCAAAAGGTACAGAACAGTGTCAGGGTCAGGGCAGGGAGAGGTCAGTAATCCAGATCAGAGTCAAAGGTACAGAACAGTCTCAGGGTCAGGGCAGGCAGAGGTCAGTAATCCAGCTCAGAGTCAAAAGGTACAGAACAGTCTCAGGGTCAGGGCAGGGAGAGGTCAGTAATCCAGATCAGAGTCAAAAGGTACAGAACAGTCTCAGGGTCAGGGCAGGGAGAGGTCAGTAATCCAGCTCAGAGTCAAAAGGTACAGAACAGTGTCAGGGTCAGGGCAGGGAGAGGTCAGTAATCCAGATCAGAGTCAAAGGTACAGAACAGTCTCAGGGTCAGGGCAGGCAGAGGTCAGTAATCCAGCTCAGAGTCAAAAGGTACAGAACAGTCTCAGGGTCAGGGCAGGGAGAGGTCAGTAAATCCAGATCAGAGTCAAAAGGTACAGAACAGTCTCAGGGTCAGGGCAGGGAGAGGTCAGTAATCCAGATCAGAGTCAAAAGGTACAGAACAGTCTCAGGGTCAGGGCAGGCAGAGGTCAGTAATCCAGGGTGTTGTTTTATTTTTTTATTTCACCATAATTTAACCAGGTAGGCCAGATGAGAACAAGTTCTCATTTACAACTGCGACCTGGCCAAGATAAAGCAAAGCAGTTCGACACAAACAACAACACAGAGTTACACATGGAATAAACAAACATACAGTCAATAATACAGTAGAAAAATCTATATACAGCATGTGCAAATAAGGTAGGATAAGAGAGGTAAAGCAATAAAGAGGCCATGGTGGCGAAGTCATTACAATATAGCAATTAACACCGGAGTGATAAAATGTGCAGATGAACCTTTTGAGGATCTGAGGACTCATGCCAAATCTTTTCAGTCTCCTGAGGGGGAATAGGTTTTGTCGTGCCCTCGACACGACTGTCTTGGTCTGCTTGGACCATGTTAGTTTGTTGGTGATGTGGACACCAAGGAACTTGAAGCTCTCAACCTGCTCCACTACAGCCCCGTCGATGACAATGGGGGAGTGCTCGGTCCTCCTTTTCCTGCAGTCCATAATCATCTCCTTTGTCTTGATCACGTTGAACTGTAACTCAGTAAAATATTTGAAATTGTTGTGTGATGCATTTATAGTTTTGTTCAGTATTCATTATAGCAAGACTTCGTAACATAATATTCTGGAGTCAGTTTTGCTTTCTTAAACTAAATATATCCTATATTCTGTCTTTACGGTGCCATACACATGTAGAAATCAGCATTGTGCTATGAAATGTGCATTGTACTGCCTCTACCCAGAGGCCTGTTTACTTTTATTTGGGGGGGGGGGGGGGATTCATGCCTCTACACCATAGGAACTACAGCTTGATTACCCCTTACAGCTTTCACTCTCTCCTGCTAAGTTACTAAATAACTCTCCAGCTGTATTGCCTAACACCCTGAACACACAGATTAAAGTGGGTGAAGAAACAAACTGCCACATAGATTCTGTTGGTCTCATTAACCTTTTACTGCAGTGGGCTAAATCAAGATCATACAGAATCTATTTTGAAACAAAAGTATACACCTCACACACGTGGTTATGGGCTTAGAAACAGAAGACACTTGTACCATGTCAGGTATAGAGTTGAAATGTATTCAATGTTGAGTTTGCATCCCAATATTACACTATATATGTGTTACAGAAGACTGAAACATGACACAACTGTTTAACATAGAAACTGTTTGACATAACATGACACTCATGAAGCCACGAGGTCATTTTGACTACCTGAAAGGGTTACTCAAGTAATGGTTGGGTTTGTTTAAGGAACCAGGAAGTACCTAGACAATGATGCCTATGAATTGAGAGTGGTTATACTGGTGCCCTTACTGAGTCCTCTCTCTCACAGGGCTTCTGACGGCACAACCCCCCACTCCATCCGACCCCATGCACAGACCAAGGGTAACGTGATCAGACCAACAGTAAGCACCAGGATCAATGGTGGCTTTGTTCAAGTCTCCATTCAGACAGACTGGCCTCTTCAACTACTACTACACCTCCGATTGATTTATCCACTCAGTCTTTTTAACATGGATATGATTGGTTTACTTACACACTGAATGTACAAATATTAAAGATACTTTCAGAATATTGAGTTGCACCCCCCTTTTGCCCTCAGAACAGCCTCAATTCGTCAGGGCAAGGACTCTACAAGGAGACAAAAGCGTTCCACAGGGATGCTGGTTCCTGTTGACTCCAATTCTTCCCACAGTTGTGTCAAGTTGACTGGATGCCCTTTGGGTGGTGGACCATTCTTGATACACAAGGGAAGCTGTTGAGCATGAAAAACCCAGCAGCATTGCAGTTCTTGACACAAATCAGTGTACCTGTTGTTCAAACAGTTGCTACTTTGAGGGTTTTACTTGCAGCTATAGATCTGGATAAGAGCATGTGAAATGCAGAAGGATAGGTCTATGTCATTTATCACAGCAGACAAACTCAGGCCTTAACAGGCCTCAGGTGTCCTTAACCCTCTCTCCCTTACTTCCCTCTCAGAATGTTGAGGTGTCCTTAACCCTCTCTCCCTTACTTCCCCCTCAGAATGTTGAGGTGTCCTTAACCCTCTCTCCCTTACTTCCCTCTCAGAATGCTGAGGTGTCGTTAGCTCCTGAGGCACTGTCTATCCTTCTCGCCGTTCCTTCGTGTGTTTTCCCCATGTCAATATTTGCAGTGGAGGGCACGGTTAAAGCCACTCCTGATCACACATTGAGTTGTCAGCCACCTGAGCCACCTGTCACTAGCCTCGCCCTGGGAACACGGATCTTCCGTACACTACCATCGTCATAGGATGTAGGAGCTTGGATTAGGATGTGTAGTGTGTTTAATGACGCTTTAGAATGTTTAAAGTTCCCCTGAAACTTGTATATGTTCCTTTATAGGTTTTCTGACTATCTGGAACATTCATTGATATCCAAATACTAAAACATTTATAAATAATGGCAGTCATCTTCAAAAGAAACTGAGATAAGAATTCCATTCAATACTGAAACACTCGTTAGATAAGAACTTGAAGCAAAACCGTTAGTGGACGACATATTCACACCTCAAAATAACAGAGCAACCCAGATATTCATTTTAGGACATTTATTAAGACATGTACAAAATACTCGTATGTATATATGTGTATGAATGCGTGTATGCATTCACAGACACATGGATACATACATTTCTAACAAAACAAAACGGACCTCATTTTGGAGAGATCCAACTCAATCGTATCAAAATAAACACACAATAAATCCAACCAAAAACATGACATAATTCTGGTCCCACAAGAGACATGAAGGCCACTGTTTTCACAGAAAACACTTTGAATTAGTTGACCCAGAGAATGATTCCATAGTTTTACCCCGTTGTACATAGAACACGGGCTGAACACGCGTCACCCAACTGAAGCCAACACAGTTGTGTGTGTGTGTGTGTGGAGAAACACTAATATGGGACTGTGTTTGTCACATGGCATACAGGGGGACATTTGACCATCATCATGTCACATGAAAGACAAGATACGCTCAGTGGTACATGTTATAAAGCGGATGAAATATAATCAGAGGCTTCCTGAACTGAACCTCAGAAAGGAAAACCCTCATTCACTGTTATGTACCCTTCTTGGTGAAAAGGCTCAGTCAAATCAAGCAACACTTGGCCCGGTTGTTCCTTTTCCTGTGATATGCAGACCACTAACGCCCACCAGTAGAAAACAACATGTAGCCTGCAGGCAGCGTTGGTTCAGTGCATAGGCCAAACATCTAGGGCCGGTTCTGTTGAATGTTCTCTTCTCAATACTGTTTCATCCATTTGTTGTGGAGGGGAAATGTTGGAGTCAGGTCTTTTTTAGAGCTAGATAGTAGTAGAACACAGCACAAGCAGTGTGGTGGGGATGGAGGGACATTATACATTACAGTTAGGTCCTTCTTTTTAAAGTACTTCCTCACTGATAACTCTTGCCTATGGGGAACTTTGCAAATATCAAACAATATTCTTACTTGGTCAACTTTACATTCATTGTCTTGTTTTCTGTTGAAATCCTACGGTAGAAAAAGTGGCATGTTTTTCTTTAAGCACACTTGGCCATAAATAGCTTTTAAAATGGTGTACTGAGCATTGTCATTTGGCCACGTCTGACTAGTTTGAAAACTCCAGGTACCACAGTTGAACACAGTGCAACATTCATTCAGGAGAGAGGGCGGGGCTTAGACTCATTCAGGAGCTGAAGGTTGGCTACAGATCCTGTCTGTCTGAGGAACATGGGCCAATAGGGACACCCAGGGCAGGGATGGCACTACACAACTACAGAGCAGAACGATGGAAGGATCATTTAGCTTAAAGAAGTCTGACTCCATACTTAAAGTCTGACTTAATACTGGGGAGATGCTGGAGATGTTTCTATTGATTTTCTACCTTGATCATTGCTCACCTCTTAGCTCAGTGCTGATAAATCACTATGAGATAAATATATAGGAGATTAGTGCATAAGTCAGGGATAGCTGATAGGCTATATGGGACAGTGACAGACAGCAACCAGAGTAGTCATAGTGTGTGGTTAGTGTACATCATCAACCTGAACCAACAGTGTTAAAATGATCACAATAAAACATCTACATCAACATATGAATGATCATCTCACAGCTATAGCAGTACCTATACTTTCCAAAGCCGGGACATGAGTGTGTGTGTGTGTGTATTCTTGCGTACAAGCAATGTCCTCTATCCCTGATCGAGGGAGTTTAAGCGAGCAGGGCAAACAAATGGATGTAGGAAGTTGAGCATTTCTTGGTGGACATCTTAGGTTGGTGTGTGGAGAAGAAAAGGAAGTAGTAGAGACATGTCTGATTCTGCCCTGTACATTCAGTATCTTCCTCTGCTACTGGGGAGTCCTCATATCAAAGTCACACAGAAGGAGAACTGCTTCTTCAACAGACCTGCAGAAGCATCACATTGACATCACCAGACCCGTGCAGAGTAATTGTTAAGGCAGCAGGACTGCCTTGTCTGTCTATCTATTGGCTTGTCTTTCACCATGTATTTCTAGCCTGGTGGGCAATCTGTCTCTCTGCACCTTTGTCCCAGTGGTGAAACCAAACCAGCAGAGTTTAATTCAGAGTTCTGCCACCTAGTGGTGATAAAATGGTATTGTCACGTATTGGTGTCAGTGGTGTGTTGGGTGGTCTAGTGCCCGTGCTGTGGCCCGTGGTCGTTGTACTGGTTGTGGGCGGGGTGGTTGGGGGGCAGGGGAGGACCGTTGACGCCGGGGTGGTAGAAAGCGCAGTTGCTCTCGTAACGGCAGTTTCCTTTCATCATGAAATGGCGACACACTGGCCTTTTGGACATGTCTATAAAAAAAAGAACAGAGTTGGCACACAACTAGCCAGCCAACCAAACATCTGTACTGACTGCATCAAGGCTACAAGATGGCAAACAGAAATCAACTTGGTCTTTACTTTAATTGCACTACTGTGTGGCGGGGCCCTACATGGACAATGCAGGGCACCGGTTCAGACTGGCCCTATAGGTATCTAACATAGAAACAGAATTACTAGAAGGGACATTCCCTTTCAATTCAACTCACCTCCCATGTTGTTGTGTCCTCCTCTAGGTCCTCCACGTCCTCTCCCTCTGAAGCCCACCTGTTCCCCTCCTCTCCCTCGGCCCCCGCGGTGGAAGTGGCCCCCCCGGTGTGGCCCCCCCCTCATCGAGTCGTCCCCCCAGTAGTTGCCGTTGTCTCCTCCGTGGCCCTGGGGCGGCGGGGGCCCCATCATGCGGGGGTTAGCGTTGAAGCCAGGGGGGCCGTGGTTGTGTGGGGGCGGGGGGTGGTTGTAGTGGGGTCCTCCGGGGCCCGGGGGCTTGCC
The DNA here is from genome assembly GCF_034236695.1 of Oncorhynchus nerka. Lineage (NCBI taxonomy): Eukaryota > Metazoa > Chordata > Actinopteri > Salmoniformes > Salmonidae > Oncorhynchus > Oncorhynchus nerka. The sequence continues at coordinate 74,750,440 of NC_088399.1, forward strand.
TGCAGGAGGGAAACCCACTCCGTTCATGGGCATGCCCATGTTGAGGTTGTTCATGTTGGGCAGGTTGTTCATGCCTGGACCGTGGCCCAACAGGCCATGGCTCACTGTGGAGGAAAGACGGATACTAAGTTAACAATCATTCTACCACACATATCGTCATATACAGTTAAGTGCAGCAAGAAATGGAAGAATACTTGGTTTGTTGGCTTGAATAAGTGTGAGAGAACTGAAGGTGTTGTGTGTTGTAAAGGTGTGTGTGTACCTCCAGGCGGGGGGCCAGTGGGGGGGCCCTGGTTCTGCTGTAGAGAGCCCAGCAGCTGTTTGATCTTCTCAGAGAAGTCTGGCTGCTTGATCAGGTCCTCAGTAGACTGGCCACCACTAGCTCCCTACAGGAGAGAGAGGGAGGAAGACAGAATAAAATAAACATCACAGATCAACTGGTTACAGGGCTTCTCCAGGGCTTCCAGAAGTTGTTTAAAACAGTTGCAGTACTCAATGCATTAATCCGATCATAATGTCAAAACAGGATTAGTTAATGTTTTGACATAAAAAAAAAAATCTCTCTCCTACCATGATGGAGGTGAGTAGCTCCTGTACGTTTACGGAGGGGGCAGCGGGGGCACCAGGCGTGCCCTGGGCGAGGTTGCCTAGGTTACCCAGGTTGCCCAACAGGTTGTTGGCCCCCAGGTTCCCCATGAGGTTGGCGAGGACGGGTGGCAGCTTGGAGGCCTCCACCCCCCCGGGGCCCACGCCAGAGCCAGGCTGGGACGACGTGTCCATGGGCTCCATCATGGTAGAGTCCTGGACAGGAGAAAGTTAGAGCACTGGACACAGAGGATGTTTGGAACATTGTGTGTGTTCTATATACTATAGGTTCTTTTTCAATCACTTTGGCGCTTTTTTCAGATGCAAAACTCTTCGAAACAAAAGCCAAAACTGATAACACTTGTAATGCTTCTTATTTTATGTTCAAACCCCTTTGGTTGGGTATTCATTGGAGTTGAACACATTTTTAGAACTGCACCAAAGTGATTGACAGAAAAGGGTACATCTCACCTCGTCCAAAGGTATGAGGCGTGGAGGCATGGGTTCGTAGGCCTCAGGCTCTGGTTCATGGGGGCTGTCAGGAACACTGAGGAGGAGAGAGGAGGTGAGTTTCCCCAATACAATGCGAGGCACTTTGAGCACCTAGTAACCCACTAGGCTATAGAAATCCATATCATTTTAAGCCATACTGCTCTCTCACACACACACACTCTCTCTCTGTGTGAATACGTACCTCTCCTTGGTGAGGAAAATCTCCTGCAGGATGCCAGTCTCACGGTCCCTCTGTGTGAGTCTCTCTGTGCTGTTGGCCCCGGCATTGACCAGGGGGCCGGTGAGGGCCAGGGGCCTCGGGAGGCTCCAAGGTACCCGCTCCTCCATGGAGTCGTGGGACAGGCGTCTCGCCATCTCAAACGTGTGGCGGTCCATCATCATCTCGCGCTTCGCCGCCTCGCCAAAGTCCTTGATCTTGTTGACGTTGACTGGAGAGGGGGATAGAGGGAAGAGGAGGAAAAAGGAGGAAGGTGAGAGAGGTGGAGAAGGAGGAGAGAGTTAGCCATGGCACCCAACATGGATGTGATCAGGAGAAGGGGATGCATTTTATTTATATCATTATTTATTTATTTATTTTATCTTGAGGATAAATTACAATTATTATTTTTTTTATAATCACATCCCTGTCCAAAGACTCTTAACAGAACTTAGTGAAGAGTAGATGTCTTCACTGTACAGTTAGCTAGCTACTGTATTGACAACTACCTAGTTTGACTATACAACCACAGTTTGACGTGCAATTACAAACAACACCGACCAAAAAAATTGAATTGAAGTTACCGTTAGTTTTTGTTCTCTCACCTCTCTCGGTCTCGTCCAGGTCGAAGTAGAAGTACTCTTTGAGCTGCTCCTCCTCGGCCCAGCGCACGCTCTTCTTCTTCTTGCCCTTCTTGGTCAGCTGACTGTCCTCTTCACCGCGGGGCTCCGCCAGGGCGTTGGGCTTCTCGCTGCCCGTGTCCATGGCCTCGGGGTCGTCAGCAGGGACCGGCGTCCCAGGCTGCTCCAGGTCTACAGGGACCTCGTGGGGAGGGGTGGTGGAGGCCGTCTGGGTCTCTGGGGACAAGGGTTTGGCACCGCCCTGAGGCGACAGGTAGGGGAGTTTACCCTCGAATTGACATGGCTGAGAGGAGGAGAGAGGTAGAGAGATGGGTGAATACTCAATTCCATTTGCACAGCCTTCCATAGATTCAGGTGGTTGAGAGAGGAGTTGTCTGTCTGTCTACCTTGTTTGATGTGGGAGAGACAGCTTTGGGGTCTCTACCTTCCTTCCCTTTCTTCTTCTTAATCTTGATGCCAGGCACGGGGGCGGAGTTTAGGGCATCCAGGAAGCCTGTACCCTCAAGGGCTGTAGAGAGAAAGGAGGGTCTCTTAGTGACATCAATAACAGTCAACATAATGCTGTGGTAGTTGAGGGGGAGATTGGTTTAAAAGTGTGTTCGATGCACAGCACAGCACACTCTGAGGAGTAGGGCACAAAACACATGGCATGTGAAAGAAACAGAAATGTTTGTTTATGCTCTGAAACGGTAAGCTCCCTTGTAGTTTACTGCAAGGTTTCAAGTTTGAAGAAGGCCTTCCAGTTGAAATGTTGCAATATAATAAATATAGTGTAGGGGAACATATACAACAGTGTGTGGGTATCTACCAGGGTTGAGGTCAATTCCTTTTCAAGTCAGTAAGAAAACTGACATTTAAATTCAAACATTTTCTCATAGAGAAGTACTGAGGACACCTGGAATGGGAAATTCACTTTCAACTCACTGAAGTGAAGAGGAATTGACCTCAATCCTGATATCTACTTGTTGAGGGGTCAGATGTAGCCTAATCTACTTGTTGAGGGGTCAGATGTAGCCTAATCTACTTGTTGAGGGGTCAGATGTAGCCTAATCTACTTGTTGAGGGGTCAGGTGTAGCCTAATCTACTTGTTGAGAGGTCAGGTGTAGCCTAATCTACTTGTTGAGGGGTCAGGTGTAGCCTAATCTACTTGTTGAGGGGTCAGGATGTAGCCTAATCTACTTGTTGAGGGGTCAGGTGTAGCCTAATCTACTTGTTGAGGGGTCAGGTGTAGCCTAATCTACTTGTTGAGGGGTCAGGTGTAGCCTAATCTACTTGTTGAGGGGTCAGGTGTAGCCTAATCTACTTGTTGAGGGGTCAGGTGTAGCCTAATCTACTTGTTGAGGGGTCAGGATGTAGCCTAATCTACTTGTTGAGGGGTCAGATGTAGCCTAATCTACTTGTTGAGGGGTCAGGTGTAGCCTAATCTACTTGTTGAGGGGTCAGGTGTAGCCTAATCTACTTGTTGAGGGGTCAGGTGTAGCCTAATCTACTTGTTGAGGGGTCAGGTGTAGCCTAATCTACTTGTTGAGGGGTCAGATCTAACCTAGTAAATGCAGTGAACGGGTCAAAAAGATGGGTACATACTTGTTTCTGTTGAGGACTTACGTTGTGCTGGGATGATCTTCACTTTGATCTCCTTGGTCTGGTTAGGAGTGGTGTTGAGTGGTTTGTACTTCTTCTCCACAGGGGGAGCGTCCAGAGGACCAAAACTGGTGGAGAGACAAGAGAATCACGGGTTAGGTTTCCCTCCTTAGGACCCAGACAGGTAGAGGGAGATAAGAAAATGTTGTGTTTTTATTATGACAGTTTGAATGAGTAATAATTCCAATATATTAATTACAAATGGCAAATACATCTGCCAAAGACAGGTTTGATCAGTACTCGAGATTAACCCACAATGAGGCAGCACTGAGCCGTGGTGTTATTCTGTGGTTGTGCAATTTCTATCCTGTTATTGGCTGGTAAGCCGTAGGACGGTGACACCTATACACAATGTGGACATGGATGTTATTGTGTAATATACCTGGGTCTCTTGAGGACTTGGGCTGGTTTGATATTGTACTTGTCCCCCAGCTGGAGGGCCACGGGGGGCTTCTTGACCAGGACTGGGGTGGGAGTGTCCATCTCCAGGCCTGGAAGACAACACACAGGACAGGGTCAGGTCATTACATCTAGCACTTCAGCCCTAGCAGGAGCTTCATCTCCACAGTCAGAAACATAATGACTTTTTCAGATTTGCACATTACTGTGGCCTGTTTTCTACTGAAGGACAATAAGCGTAAACACAAAATCATCTTTTGTAAATGAAAAACTTTTTTGTGATGAATTGCGAGGACAGAGTGTGAGTACCTATGGAGCGGATCTTAGCATGGCTGGGAGCGTGAGCTTTGGGCTTCTCCCTCTTCCTCTCCTCCTCCGCTGCCTTCCCTCCATCAGCTGCCTTCACCTCTCGGACTGGCACTTTCCCCTCCTCCTTCTTACGCTTCTTATCTGAGAGAAAGAGAGAGACGGGGGAGTTACGTAAACATAAAGAGATGACAGTGAAGAGGAGACTTAGAGACATGTTGACATTTCAATCATTTATCAGACGCTCTTATCCAGAGCGACATAGAGTAGTGAGTGCATACATTTTTGTATTTTTTCATACTGGTCCCGCGAGGGAATTGAACCCACAATCTTGGTATTGCAGGCGCCATGCACTATCAACTGAGCCACACAGGACTAGGGTCCGAATTTGAACGTGAATGTGAGAGAAAGAGGGGAAAAGAAGGAACAATGGAGAGCATGAAGGGAAGGAGAGTTACCTGCAGGAGAGGTGGTGGAGACACTCTGGGAGCGGATGGTAGCCATCCAGCCATCCACCAGCCCAGCGGACAGCTTCCTCAGCTCTGGGAGACAAACACACACCATTAGATACACATCAACCTCGGACACTATCACTCAACAATTGACATCTACTGCACAGATACCACCACTATGGAACTCTATTGTCTTGGCCTTGGGTTTGTGAGAAAGCGAGTTACAAATAAAATGCTAAATCATTTCCCCACAGAGGTCAATTAGTCAGCTCAGTGTATTAGAGAGGGTGGAAACACCAGGGCAAAGAAAGTTGTATAAAAACATACCCTCAGTCTCTCCAGTCTTGCTGAGCTGCTTGACCAGCTTGGCAGTGTTGTTCTGTTTCAGGTGGTCTACAGTGAGGGGCAGTTTCTGCAGCGTTAGCAGGATGAGCTGTAACAGGGGGGTGTTTGTGCTAGTCTTGGAGTAGGTCAGCCACGTATTCAGCAGCTTGTAGCCTCCCACTCGGATAAACCTGGACAAAGAGAAGGGACAGTTAATCAAATTCTGTTTAAATTGCCAGTTTTTACAACGGATTTGTCAAAGTGCTTTACAGTAACCCGGCATAGACACCCAACCCACCAAAGAACAAGACGCAGCACAGTGGCAGAGAAAGCTCCCTAGAGAAGTAACTAAACAAGCCAGCCAGACCATAAGCCAATAAGGTTGATCAATTAAGAACAAAAGATGGGAGTAGATCTTACCGGTTGAGAATGTCGTGGGACTTGGTTTGTAGTAGGATATTCAGGTACATACACCTGCTCACCATCTTGTGAGAGGCCTTCATGAGACTGTGGAGAAAAAGACCATGAAGGAAGCTGACAATCAGAACAAAAGATAGGAGATGGACAACGCTGCCATTACAGTCCACACTCGCAACTCAAAATTATGTAAAAATTATGAAAAACACTAAACAGTAAAAAATAAATGAGACCAAAAGCACACCATCAATTATTTTAAAAATGGCAGTGTGTTAATTACCTGAAGACTTTGGTGACTCCCTCCAGGCTGCGGAGCTCTCCATCTTTCCCCAGAAGGTTCTCTACCCCCTTCAGGACCTCTCTGGGGTCCACTGGGCCCACCGCCATCTCTGCTCTGAGCGAGGAACAGATATACACACTTAATATACAGGAGATCGCCTTACAACTCTGGCGCTTACTACACAGTCATCGTTATCTCTTTCAATATGCAGCGAAAGTGATGTTTGCACTGCATGGTTCTTCCAGGCATGTCAGATTACACTTTGTTTTGGGAGAGCTCCTTGGAACAGACACCATCTGTTCTCTAGATCCTGCACAAAGCAAAGGCTTAGACAATTCAACATAGGTACTAAACCACAAGACCTTTCCAAACTCATCTCTACCACGCGACTGAAAACAGGCCAGTTTCCTGCTATCCACAAAGCCAAGAGCAACACCACAAGGGCCCATGTCAAATCACCCACATTGTTAGATCTTTAGTCACACTGAAATCTGTCAAGGGGGGGTAGTGACATTCCCAGCTAACCCCTCCAAATTTACTGTTCAGCCTCAGTGCTGCTTTCACATTCCAAATTCCATACTGCAGTGAACACCATGACTCGCTGACTGATCTACTGCCTCATACTTCAAATATTTGCATTTATTTCTCTCTTGACGGCTGGATCTGTCAGTTGTGTGGATTATCCTCATAGCGGAGGGAGGACAGACGGGGCCTACTGTCTCTGTTCTTAGGAGCTGCTGCAAGGCTTCCTCTAAGACAGCTGGGTATAGCCTAATACAAATCTTGCTTATAGGTCATGCTGCTAGTTCATTTTCTGTGTCAGTAATTCAATAGAACACAGAGAGCGAGCGGGAGGAAATAGGCAAGGAGTCAGTTCAACACATTCGAAAATGACAGGTTAGGCTGCAGTTTAGAACAGGTTCATGAGGACTTCCCCCAATGGCAGCAATATATTCAAGTAACTGCTTTATTCAACAGATTGTTAAAACATTACAAACAAGTTTCAACAACACCTTACATTCACGACTGCCTTAACAATATGTACAATCTAAAAAAAGTTCATGGTAAGTGCAAATAAAAACAGATAAGTGATTAGGCTTGAATATGACAACCAGTAGGCCTACAAACTACAGTGGATGGGAAGGTAGTTGTTGGTCTGAGCAGCAAACTTGTAAAACACATAATTGCACTGTACTGTTCCATTCTCTGAAAAATACTCCCATTGAGGAATCTATTGAATTCCCTACATTATTTTATAGAAACATCAAAGGTGATGAGAGCTATAGAAGCTAGAATACTTTACTGATGCTGTCCTGGTAACGGAAGAGGATGTTACAACCTACGTGTTTGTTAAGTGTGGGTGAATAATACTTTTGGTAGCTTCCCTCTCTACTAATAACAGACACATACTGGTAGCTAAACACTTGAGGCGCACTCACACACACACACAGGCAGAGAAGGCCCTCAAACTGAAAGCCTACCAGTATTCAGTTTTGGGCAGGCGGTGCACTAAACTGGTGGTTGGAATGACTGACCAGCTCCTTCACTGACAGAGAAGGGTGCAGTCACTTTACCAGTAGTATCAGGCGGCACAGGAACCCAAGGAGTACAGTTGGTCGAATAGAACACAGAAAACACCTATTCTATGACAAAGGCACTGTACTATTCATTTCAGTTAGCTAAAAGGAACATATTTAACTTTTTGCTTGTAAGTATAAATAATTATTTTAAAGTTACTTGTATTGGTATTGTAAGTATTTGTATTTTAGGTGATTGATCTCACACATACATCCCTTAAAGTTTACAGGACTAGCGTGGAACCAGTATGTTAATTGCCTATGATTAACATTAGAATAAAGGAAATATTTTATTTGCCCCCCCCATGTCTATACGGTGGACAAAAGAAATTCACACATAATTTTTTTTTTTTTTTTAAATCACTAGTCATTTAAGTCAGCTATTAATATACCTGCTGCGGTGGCAGGTAGCCTAGTGGTTAGAGCGTTGGGCCAACTGAAAGGTTGCTAGATCAAATCCCAGAGCTGACCAGGTACAAATCTGTTGTTCTGCCCCTGAACAAGGCAGTTAACCCACTGTTCCTAGGTCGTTATTGTAAATAAGAATTTGTTCTTAACTGACTTGCCTAGTTAAATAAAAATGTATATATTTGAAATGTATGCTTAAACTGAGCAGGAGACTGGCTCTAGTACAAGTGGGTGGTTAAAATAACAAGAATGAACCTGTGCTACTGACATCCATTACCTTACAGTTCCATATAGGAACACTAGTAAACGGAGATCAGTTGGGGATCCAGTGGATCCTCTACGTAAAAAACACAAAATAATCTCCACTAAAATATCAAACCATCGCTGCAAAATATTACTTGAATTTTTGCTTAGCCTTGTTCAAATGATCAATCTATGCATAAATCATAATAACAATTTAGAGTAGGGGCAGGACTGAGGCTATCAACATGCTTTCCCACTCGTTGTGCAATGCTTAACTGAATGCTTTTATGTTAATATTTTAAAGCTCATTATAATATGGTTGGACTATGTTCATTATCATATACTTTGAATTACTGTATCCAAGTATTACATGGATAATATCCAAGTATTTCATTTTGAAATGTCACGTGAGGAAATCAGTTGTCTTACCCGTTTAACTGTTGTAGTAGAAGTTTTATATAGTCTCAGAACTCCACAACACGGGACATAACACACAACTCCTGAAAATGTCACAACTGTTACACACTCACAGTCAATAGAAAGAAGTTATTGGGAAGACATGAGCTTAGTAAAGAACAATTCAACTGGGGAATAGATGTCAAGTAAATTAATGTTCATACACACATAAAAGGGCTTTGGTGTATTTACTGAAATATATAATGCAGTTGAAAACAGTAACACCTGTTATCATTTAGCTAGAATGTAACAAATACTTCTGTCACAATAGCTCAAAGCCCTGCCTATACCAGTGTTTTGTTTACATAACAATGTTCTTATCCATGGTTGACAATCACCATTAAATAAAATACATATTTTTGTCCTATGGAGTAAAATATAAAATAAATTGGGAAAGAACAGCCTGTAGATAATCAACTTAATGAATTTGAATATGCCTTTCATTCACCCACACAATGTTCATGATGGTTATATAAGAATATCATGCAGCAGGCAGCCCTTTTAAGACAAGCTCTGCGTCGGTCGTTGTATTGCACGCCCTACCCTAGCACTAGAATAAAGATCCTGTTCAATGACTAGTTCTGGTTAGGGGGAGCTAACCCGTGATCCATCGAAACTACATCTAGGCCCTGCCCTCTTTTGTTAACTGCTTCGTGGCTGCCAGCCTCGAGAACATAAAGAACAATGTATGCCAGCTACATCGCCACAACAGTTAGCCTACTATCACATTAGCAGCGCCGGATGATCATTTACTACCTATACCAAAATAACTAACGATGGCGAACCACAACAGCTACATCGAGACGAAACTCGTTCCGCTATTCAGGGAAGTCAACTCCTGTCGATCCAGAAAAACATACATTGCTGCCTCGAGTGTTCTGAAAAGACACAACTACCTCGCCATTTGGATGTAATTCCAACGAAACCAGTCTGCCTTGTACAATATTTCGAATGAGCATTTCCATCCTGCAATCTTTATCCTCAGATTGCCGTATAAATATCGGACACCTGGGGAAAATTCCTGCTCTAACGATATCGACGATACAATGTCATGCGTAAAAACAATAACCACAAATGACCAATTTTTCCAGTTAAATCCGTAATCCTCAATCTAAGCAATCTTTATGTATAGATTGCGGTAGGTGTACATTCCAAGGATCTCTTATCAATTTAGCAGAGGGAGAAAAATATCCCCTTAACCTACGGCAATCTTTATGAATAGATTGCTTATGCTTAAATTAAACATTTGTTATACAGTTTATGTTGATCCGTCTCACACACAAAGAAACGGAGCGTTTCCACTCCGCACTTTCCTGTGTGAGCTCATAAACTAACGCGTTAGCTCCGCTAATGGAAACAGCAGCCCCGCACGGAGACCAGCCAGCGGACCTAGACTACATCTTTTTGCGACTAAACGATTTCTCATTGAATGAATTTAACGTTAGATTCAGATTGGTTTGAAAATCAACACTTACTATAAATACCTCTCCTCAGCGTCTCGGGTAACTATATTATATTGTGCTTTACAGCAACAGATATCTTGTTACATCAGTTTTAAATCGTTAACCGTCATGTTTTAACGTTAACAATCTTATGGCTGGAAAAACTGGTTTTATGGGCAGGGTTGTGGTAGCTAAAAACTAGCTTTTCCTTCTGGAACAAACTGGAGGCAAAAATAGTAATCAAATGTCCATTACTTGAAGAAAAAAATAGATTATTGAATTAGGATGTTCAAAGTCCTCGACGGTCACTCTTCAGAGACAAAAGACCTGAAAAAGAGCACACAAAACGAAAAACACATTTAAGATAGATTCACTTATTTTCTGTGTTCATACAAACCTGAATCTTGGAAGATGTTTCTTATGATGGATTATGGTCAAAATGAATAATTGCGCAGTAGTTTTTTTGTTGAAAATAGCACTGTTTCTTTAGACGTTACTCACCTCAGAACAAATCCAGGAATGAACTAGAAAGGGAGGGACTTGGTATTTATACCCTGTGACGTTTTTGACGTCATACGGGTGTCGAGCATGCGCTTTCTGGGGTTTTCATGGTAACAAAATGGAGTTTTTGGTCACGCGCTGTTGTAGAACGACCTTCATTGTCCATCAAGGACAGAAACCAGGGCCTTGCACACGTTTTGTACATTCTCATTTCAATTTCTTTCACGCCTCAAGTCTATTGTTGCTTATCAGAACAAATTTGAATCACTATCAGTGATAACTCGCAAAATATGTTACTTGTACTTAGTTATAATATCACATTTGGGTATAATTTCGATTGTAATATTTCTACAAAATGGCTGCGACGCACTCGAGCACGTTGCCTGCCACACCCGCGGACACGATCAAAACCTTGCCCTTAAATTTCAAATGACGAAATTAATAATGATTTAAAAATCACAAAATAGATTCATTGAAGTCCAAAATTAGTTTATTTGGTCATGCACACATAAATAATGTGCTACCTCACATTTCACCTGTAAACTTTCAACCCTCAGCTGTGAACGTCAAAATGGCAGCATCCATACGAGGCATTGGAAGAATTGTATGCCGTGTGACCCCTTTGCTTTTACAGAATATTCGGCAGAATAAGGTACTTCTATTATTTTCTATAGAGTGTCAGGTAAGCGAAAGCTAGGACTTTTGCTGCACACCTTCAAATACATTAGATCACGAAACAGTGACCGAACTACTGTCGGTAGTTCAATAGCCAGCTAACGTTACAGCTAGTTGGAAACAAACCTGTGCATCATCCAATACAACCCCAGTCATATGTTTCACACAACCAGTCTATGCTAATTTATTAGCAGTATGGTCTTGTGTACAGTACACTGTATTTGCGAGTTTCATACTTGACTGACAGTATTTGTTTGGTTTCTATCTTCCAAAGAGTTTACCTGTCAGGCTTTGGACCCGGGCTGTGTTTCCAGGTGTGCAGTCCAGCCTCGTTCTCTGCACTGCAGCCTCACCCGAGATCCCCAGTAATGCCGGGGAGGCGCTTGCCCGCTACAAGGACAGACCATGGGACTACCTGGAGAGCGAAGGTATGGAGATTAGAACTTGAATGTCTACTCTACACACTTTTTTAAAGGGATGGTTCTGCATACCCAGACTAAGTATGCTGAATGGAGAATCTCCATGCAAGTAGTCCAGGATTAGTGTAATTCATTTCTGTTAATCTATCCATATGTGTCCATCCACCTCTCCTATTTCTAGAGTACATAGCGCTCTATGGAACCAGTCCAGTGTGGTCTGACTACAGGAGGAACCACAAAGGAGGTATTCCTCCTCAGAAGACGCGCAAGACTTGCATTGTACGTGTAACAGAGCTGGTTCTGTAACCTTGACTGATACTTGTGACAGTTCGCCGAGCTATTGCCCAGGCTTTGGGGTGTTTTCAGATGATGTCTTCGCTATAACTCCATATTATATTCTCCACTAAACAGATGTGACTGCAACCTCAACACTTTGTTTCATTTTCAGAGAGGAGACAAGATATGTGGGAACCCCTGTCCAATCTGTCGAGACTCCAATGTCATCATTAACTATCAGGTCTGGTCTCACTCATGGAACACACATGCATTGTGAGCGATTGAAGATTAATTACAGTTGATTGGTTTTGTTCAGTTGACTTAACAGGCTATTCAATTTTGTTTGTTAATCAATGGCCCATTGTCTTCCAGTAGAACGTGAAGCTACTGCAACAGTTCATCAGTCCAAATACAGGCATTGTCTATGACTCCACACGGACAGGTAAGATATGTTCAATTTACCTAATATGTATACAATTCTATGAATGAATCATCCATGCTGAATTCAGCAGGTGTTATCTAAATAAGTTATTTGATTGACTAACACAGTTGACACGTGAAACTGAGGCTGCCAATAGGTGTTTCAGTGAAACATTTCTCCATAAAGTAAACAACCTTTTGCAAGGTTTCAGGTAACTAAAGTGCCACATTTTATATTATCTCCATCTACATTTTTATCCAGGAGTGTGTCAGAAACAGCAAAAGCAGCTCAATCAGGCGATTGGCACTGCAAGAGACCATGGTAAGTTCAGCCTCTGTGACTAAGGAGCAGAATGCTAGAGCTCTACAGTAATAATGGAGAATCGCAGTTTTGTGACCAGCCCAGTGCTTCAACAAGGCCACCAAAACAGAAATGTAGTTCTCTACAGTAAATTGTCCATATTTTTTCCAGGGCTTCTACCCTTCCAGGTTCCTCATGTGGACTTCTCAGGAGAGGACTACTCCAACTGCCATGACGCAGTGGGCTCAACCCCTCCTCCCCCCACCATTACCTCTGGTGATCCTTGGTACCGGTGGTACCACACCATACAGCCAGACGAGACTGAAGTGGCTAAAGTCAAGAAGACCTATAAGGCATATTTGAAATAGATAAGACCTACCTGAAATTGATGAGGGCGTATCAGAGGAATTATGGTGAAAGTTTGAGGATTTAATTTGGTGTTTCTGGACAGAGCACATTTTGTTCATAAAACACAAATTAGTGTCAAAGTATTCAGATAGTTAGTGTTTTGTTTTTGGACCTTAAGCTAAATTGCCTTTCATATTTCTAGTCTTACGCAAACAATATGCTAAAACACGTCAGATTAATTCCAGACCCTTCTCCCAGGCTACAATTGATCAGATCAGTTACAGTACATACTATATGGACCATCCGAGTAATCTGTCTAATCTCATATCCATGGTTTTGTATTTAAAGAGCAAGTGGTACAATAAAAACATGTAAGATGCAAAATCATTTATTTCATTGCCTTTTTGTCTGTAGGAAATACTTAATACAGGTATGTTTTATTCCCAGTTAAGAGCTATGTTTCTACATGTATGGAGCCAGTGGTAATGTATTGCCATTTCCTCTATTGTAAGTACTTCAGCATATTGCTTTCTTGGTGAGACATGCCTATTTGTTCAGTCAAATTCTGAATTCCAAATCACCCCCTTGCCCAAGACACTTCTGGATCCTATCAGATCTACAGGTATGGGGCGGGGGGCAATTTGTAGTTCTGAAAATGTATCTCATAGGCCGAGAGGATACTGCAGTACACCAAGGGGTGTGTCTTCATAATGCAATGTGGCTTCCTTGACTTCACCCATGATGTTGCTTAAACGTATCCTAAGTTTCCAAATGATCAAGGAAAGGAAGCCACTTTAGACTATGAAGATGCACCCCAGCACTGAGCTAATGACATAGCCAGCATCAGCAGTGGGTTATATTACATGTCTATTTCCTCCTGGGGTCTGTTCAAAATGGCACCCTATTCCCTACATAGTGCAGTACCATCTGACCAGGGTCCATAGTGCTCTGGTCAAAAGTAATGCACTATATTAGGGAATAGAGCCCTGGTTCTGCTGTAGGTAGGTCACTCCTTGACCTTGTTGACCAGGGTCTCCCCCAGTGATTCCAGGACCTCCCGTTTGTAGTCCTCAAAGTCTCCGTCTATCTGGTTGACGGACCGGTCCTCCACCACCCACAGCTGACAGGCGGTCTCAGTGATGAGCCGGGCATCGTGACTCACAATGATCACCGCTACGATGGGACAACAGCAGGGAAGAGGATATAACCATAAGTCTACCAAAGGGCACCATCAGTAGCATGCAAATTGTTTGATGTTGACCGCCACTTTATTTATGCCATCACCACCAATTTCAGAGGCTACTTTCTGATCCTACATTTTAACAAAAATAAACATTAACAGCCTCATACTGTGTTCATACCTCCTTTGTACTCGTTGATAGCTTCTGATAAGGCATCGATTGACTCAATGTCCAGGTTGTTAGTAGGCTCATCCAGGATGAGAACGTCAGGTTGCCGACAGGCCAGCTCAGCGAACACCACTCTGGCTTTCTGACCACCTGGATGGAGAGAAGACATTTAGAAAACAGATCGAAACACACACTGGATGATGGTGTGTGTGAGCGCGCATGTTTCTATTCCTAACCTGATAGTTTGGAGATCTGGATGGTGTGTGCGTGGCTCTCCAGTCCGAAGCGGCCCAGACACTTCCTGCTGTCCTGGTAGGGCAGGTTGAAGTTCCTCTGGAGGTACTCTGTAGCTGCCTCCTCCATGTTCAGCTGGTCAGCATACTGCTGGTTGAAGAAGCCCACCTTCAGCCGATGGTTCTTTCTCATCTCCCCCTTGGACTGAAAGGCAAATCAACACACATTTAGCTTGACAGTTACACCCATCAGTGCACAAACACTTCTGCTGTATTTGTGTGCGTGTGTATATATAGATCATATGTGTTTTTGTTTGAAGGGAAACTTACTGGATTTAACCTGCCCGTGAGAAGTAGTAGTAGGGTACTCTTCCCGACTCCATTGGGTCCAACTATACAAACTGAACAAGGAAAACAGAGTTAAGGTATAGTATGGAGGCTAATGACCAGAAAGTATGCAAACAGAAAGGATTTCTACTTACTTCTAGTCTCCATGTCGATACCAAAGTCCACATTCTTGAAGAGGGGTTTGTGTCCCTCAAAGGCAAAGTCTACACCTGAGACAGAGCAGAGGGTTAAACAGGGATATACAAAAAGTGAGAGAGGAAGAGGGGAAAAAAAGAGGGAGAACTCACTGTGCAATCCGAGGATGGGAGGAGAGAGAGAAGGGGGGTTGGGGAAGGTGAATTTGACAGTGTACTCTTTGGGTCGTTTGAGCAAGTCTGTAGCTTCCTGACTCTCCTCCTCCACTCCTCCCTTTTTCTTTCCCTTTGCTTGCTTCCTGGTCAAGGCTTCCTTAGTCTGCTTCTCCTAGAGAGAGACAGAAAACAGTGGATGATGGGAGAAGTACAGAGAGAGAGACAGAACCATGTCTAAACAGGGGTAGCGGTCCTGTACTCACGGCCTGTTTGGTGGACTTCCCTCCAGCCTTGAGATCTTTGAGCTTCTTCTCCTGTTTGTCATACTGTTTCTGAAGCTCCTTCTGCTTCTGAACGTACATCTTCTTAAACGTCACTGAGAAACAGAGAGAGAGAAGCTTCAATCTATAGAACATGGATCCAACTGCAAGTGGCTCTGGATAAGAGCTCCTGCTAAATGTAAATGTGTATAGAACTAGTCATACATTAGTTTGTGTGTTGTTTGTGGGGTAGGAGAAAGAATGTACATCACTAATAAACTCACAGTAGTTCCCTCTGTAGTAGTAAAGTTTCTGGTTGTCCAGGTGAACTATGTCAGTACACACATCGTCCAGGAAACTCTGGTCGTGAGACACGATGAGGAGAGTCTTCTTCCAGCCCTGAAGGTAGCTAGGAGGAGAGATTAACATATTAGGCATTGCAGTGGTATCATTACAGATCCAGGGCAGAAAGGAGACCCATTGAGTAAGCAGCTGCATGAAATGTGGCCCTGTGAAATAAGTTATATTTAAGTAAAAGGCTGCGTGTGGTGTGCCCTTACTTGTTGAGCCAGATGACAGCGTTGAGGTCAAGATGGTTGGTGGGCTCATCCAGCATCAGCAGGGTGGGCTCCATGAACAAAGCTCTGGTAGGAGAGAGCCACTGGAAGCTTAGAATTCATGTTCACTGCTGTTTTTATTTCTGCGTTATACTTTCGTTCATTTTTATTCTTTGTAAAAGTGACATTGTAACAATGCACTTTGAATTACGTTTGACTTGACCTGCAGAAGTAGCTGAAGAAAAAAACAATTGTAGAAATTCCCATATTGCTAAAACCTCTATAATCAAATAATTTCAGATGTATAGAATTGCCTTGGGAGGGCTAAGGGGTCAACAGATATGAGCTTAATTTGACCTATATTTTAACAGAAACATCCAAGATGGCAGCATGTCAAGTCGTTGTCTGTGACTAGTAGTTTTTAACCTACTAATAATCTATTAATTAATGATGGAACAAATCTACAATTTCCTTGTTGTGTATTGCAAACTATTTCGTTTTGCTGGTGTAAAGATCGCGGGTCTCCCTCAACCTCGGATAACTTTTTCCCGCTATTTGCACTTCTTCACTTGAAGTTGACCAAAGTAACCCTCTCTCTGGCTGGCCTGGGTTCTATCTTCAGCTTTCCCTCTGCAGAGTGTCTCGTCCAAGCTGCTCCTCTTCGCTCTCCGCCTGGCTGTCAGAGGCAGCTCAACAATCCCCAAGCCCTTCTCTCAATCCACCCCCACACTCACATGCATACACACAGGCCCCCCTCTCACCTTACCTTTCCTTGTCTCCATTTCTTACAGCTTACAGTCGCTGGGTGAGTACATCTGACAATGTGCTCTCCCGTCCATTAGACATTTTGTCTGCGGGAACTCGCTCTTTCACTCGGCCCATTCGTCCAAGTGCCGATGCATTTGGGGCATGATGTGAACACTGTTTTGTACTGTCTGGAAACTCACTTGTAGAATTAGCTTGCAGTAGGTCTCATGCAAGTAGAAGCCGTGCAAGGTTATTAAACAGAGGTGCCTAGTTATTCTTCTTTTGTTGATATCCGGTAACGTGCAACCTAACCCTGGCCCTGATATGCAATGTCTCCAAACCCCCTCTGATTTTAAAACTAGATCTGGTCTTAGTATTTTTCATTTAAATGTACACAGCCCGTTGTCAAAAATTGATGGGGTTAGGATTTGGGCTAAATCAACTGATGTAATTGTATTTTCTGAAACCTGGCTCAGCAAGTGTGTTGTTAAGGATATTTGGTGGTTAGGTTATTAGCTGGTCAACGGTAGGTTACATGAAAAGAACAATACTATTAAGATAACCGTGTGTTAGTGTGGGTTTTCAATCAATTTATTTGAATCATGAAACTCATCTGCATTTCCTGTAAATTCTCAGCAACAAAAGAGTGATCGAATTTAGATCCTACACCTGCACTTGGAATTCAGAAAAAACTGCACCTGGCTAGTGAGACTCTCATCCTCCAGCCTCCAGAGAACTTCTTAGTAGCTCTGTTCTGCATCTCTGGGGTGAAGGACAGACCAGCCAAGATACGACGGGCTTTAGCCTCCGCTGCTGCTGCCCCGATGATCCTCAACTCCTCATAGACCTGGTTGAGACAGACACACAATATGTACACATGCAGTCGTTAAGTCGATTGACAGATATTACATTACTATCTGAATGCAGGCTAAGAGACCATGACTCTCTTTTTCCAGTTACCACAGTCTGAATGAAAACCTGACCCCAGCCCTGTATTCATTAGACTATCATAGCAATTAGGAAGTGGATATTTTGCCTGGCAGATCTAATAGTGTTTTAGGGTTCAATTTGGATGTTTCCCCATACCTTGTCCAGTCTCTCAGCCACACTGTCTTCTCCTTTCTCCAGGAGAGCCTGCAACTGTCTCTCCTCCTCTAGGAGCTTCAGACGCCTGGTGTCTGCCTTCAACACAGCCTGGACCGCTGGGGTGTCATCCGCCATCACCTCTATGAAGATATGGACAGCACGACAGGGTGTTAAAGGGAGAAAACATAGTGCGGGTGAAGTGAGAGGGGTAGAGAGAAAGGAAGGGAGAAAACATAGTGCGGGTGAAGTGAGAGGGGTAGAGAGAAAGGAAGGGAGAAAACATAGTGTGGGTGCAGTGAGAGGGGTAGGGAGAAAGGAAGGGAGAAAACATAGTGCGGGTGCAGTGAGAGGGGTAGAGAGAAAGGAAGGGAGAAAACATAGTGCGGGTGCAGTGAGAGGGGTAGAGAGAAAGGAAGGGAGAAAAAATAGTGCGGGTGCAGTGAGAGGGGTAGAGAGAAAGGAAGGGAGAAAACATAGTGCGGGTGCAGTGAGAGGGGTAGAGCGAAAGGAAGGGAGAAGAGGGGTGAGAGACAGGATAAGGGAAGGAGACAGAGAGAAAGGTATGATGGGGGGGGGGGGGGGGGGTTCTTCAGAGGACAGGTGACATACCTTGCTCACAGAGCAGCACATCAATGTTAGGAGGGATACTGAGAACTCTGTTGGCGATATGTTTCAGAAGCGTGGTCTTCCCCTTCCCGTTAGGACCAACCAGACCGTAGCGTCTTCCTGCCACCACCAGGAGATCTGCATTGACAAACAGCTCCTTCCCGTGAGCTGATATACTGAACCTCTCCAGCTAGAGGAAACAAAGAGCAGCACATTAAAACACTGAAACCACCATAGGTGAACTCTGATACTCCAAACTTTAGGGCTTCCCACTTGACATTCAGTAAGGAATGGTTGAAGGGACTAACCACCTCATACTCACACTGTGTGCTTACAAAGAAACATTTAATACATAAAGTGCAATGTTTCAGTAACATAGACATTCATCAGCCATTTGATGAATCCCAACAACCATCCTCGTCCGTTCAACCATTCTTCTTGTGTGTGATAAGATGTTAAACTACATGACCAAAAGTATGTGGACACCTGCTCGTCAAACATCTTACTCCAAAATCATGGGCATTAAGTTGGTCCCCTCCTTGCTGCTATAACAGCCTCCACTCTTCCAAGAAGGCTTTCCACTAGATGTTGGACCATTGCTGCAGGGACTTACATCCATTCAGCCACAAGAGCATTACAGAGGTCAGCCACTGATGTTGGGTGATTAGGCCTGGCTCCCAAAGGTGTTCGATGGAGTTGAGCTCAGGACTCTGCGCAGTCCAGTCCTTCCACATCGATCGACAAACTATTTCTGTATGGACCTCGCTTGTGCACAGGGGCATTGTCATGCGGAAACAGGAAGTTCCCCAAACTGTTGCCACAAAGTTAAAAGCACAGAATCGTCCAGAATGTCATTGTATGCTGTAGCATTAAGATTTCCCATCACTGGAACTAAGGGGCCTAGCCTGAACCATGAAAAATAGCCCCAGACCATTATTCCACCTCCACCAAACTTTACAGTTGGCACTATGCATTGGGGCAGGTAGCTTTCTCCAAATCCAGCTTACTCTGTTGGACTGCCAGATGATGAAGCGTGATTCATCTCTCCCGAGAATGCATTTCCACTGCTCCAGAGTCCAATGGCGGCGAGCTTTACACCACTCCAGCCAACACTTGTCATTGCGCATGGCGATATTTGGCTTGTGTGCAGCTGTTCGGCCATGGAAATCCATTTCATGAAGCTCGCAAGGCACAGTTCTTGTGCTGACGTTGGTTCCAGATGATTTTTACGCACTGCGTCCTTCAGCACCTGGCGGTCCCTTTCTGTGAGCTTGTGTGGACTACCACTTCGCGGCTGAGCCATTGTTGAGGCTAAACGTTTCCAATTCACAATAACAGCACTTACAGTTGACCATGACAGCTCAAGCAGGGCAGACATTTGACGAACTAACTTGTTGGAAATCCTATGAGGGTGCCACGTAGAGGGTGCCACGTAGAAATTCACTGAACTCTTCAGTACGGGCCATTCTACTGCCAATGTTGGTCTATGGAGGTTGCATGGATATGTGCTCGATTTTATACACCTGTCAGCAACGGGTGTGGTTGAAATAGCCGAATCCACTAATTTGAAAGGGGTGTCTACATACTTTTGTTTGTGCCTGTGTAATATAAGAGAAAGATAGAGAGATGTGTCGATTGAGTTGATTTTTAGTCCTATTGAATTTTTCTTCAGTAAAATAAGTAGGTTCTATGTAGTTCTCTCAATTCTTCAGAATAAAGAAACACTAGAAAAGTTGAGAGGGTCAGGTCACCTTGATATCTGATGCGTTCTCCAGCATGGCCTGCCTGGAAGACAACTCAGCCTGGGACACGGAGAAGTCTCCCTCAATGGCGTTGGCAGCACGCACACTGGCTACCTGCTTCTCATACTCAATCTAGAAACAAAGGCACAGACACACACTTCCAATTCATAAAATGCTTCTGTCTCTGGTTTGGCCCAAAGGCTCTCAAAAAGGTCAGTATTTGTAGAGTATATACAGTACCAGTCAAAAGTTTGGACACACCTACTCATTTGAAGGTTTGTCTTTATTTAGACTATTTTCTACATTGTAGAATAATAGTGAAGACATCAAAACTATCAAATAACACATATGGAATCATGTAGTAACCAAAAAAGTATTAAACAAATATAAGATATATATATTTCTGTATACCACCCCTACCTTGTCACAACACGACTGATTGGCTCAAACACATTAAGGAAAGAAATTCCACTATTTAACTTTTAACTAGGCACACCTGTTCATTTCAATGAATTCCAGGTGACTACCTCATGAAGCTGGTTGAGAGAATGCCAAGTGTGTGCAAAGGATGGCTACTTTGAAGAATCTAAAATAGATTTTGATTGGTTTAACACTTTTTTTGTTACTACATGATTCCATGTGTGTCATTTCATAGTTTAGATGTCTTCACTATTATTCTACAATGTATAAAAGAGTAAAAAGAAAAACCCTGGAATGAGTAGGTGTTCTAAAACTTTGATTGGTACTGTTACCATTTTCTTTTTCTTCTTCTTCTCCTTCTTGCTCATGTTGGCAAAGGGGTCGTCACCTTTCTCCTGCTCCTGCTCTGCTATCACGTCTTCAGCACACTGACAGGAGAGGGATGCAGACAGAGGGAGAGTCAGTGATTCAGGTGTTCTAGGTGGCTCTACATGCCATGTATGACCTTTCCATACAGCAGACGATAAACACACACCTTCATTGTGTCATCTTCGTCGTCTTCAGCCTCTTCATCTTCGCTGCGCGGAGGGCGAGCAGGTTTGTTCATCCTCTGAATGGACAAGTAACACAGCATTATGGTAATACAGAAACTACGCTGCAAGTGATAAAGTGCTACTGTGACCCATATACCGTGGTCATGCATTATATTGGCCTAGATAGTTTACAGGTGTGGATATTCAGACTCAGTCACACAGTGCAGTGCATTCAGAAAATATTCACATCCCTTGGCTTTTTCAAAATGTTGTGTAACATCCTGAATTTAAAATTGATTAAGTTGGGTTGGTCACTGGCCTACACATAATACCAATGTCAAATTAATAAAAAAAATGTAAAGTTGAAATGTCATGAGTATTTAACCCCTTTTATTACGGCAAGCCTAAATAAGTTCAGGAGTAAAAGTTTGCTTAACAAGTCACATGATAAGTTGCATGGACTGTGTGCAACAATAGTGTTTAATATGATTTTTGAATGACTACCTCATCTCTGTACCCCACACATACAATTATCTTTTAGGTCCCTCAGTCAAGCAGTGAATTTCAAACACAGATTCAACCACAATGACCAGGGAGGTTTTCCAATTCCTCGCAAAAGGCACCTATTGGTAGATGGGTAAATAAAAAATAAAAAAGCAGACATTGAATATCCCATTGAGCATGGTGAAGATATTAATTACGCGTTGGATGATGCATCAAAACTCCCAGTCATTACAAAGATACAGGCTTCCTTCCTAACCAAATTGCCAGAGAGGAAGGAAACCACTCAGGGATTTCACCAAGAGGCCAATGGTGACTTTAAAACAGTTACAGAGTTTAATGGCTGTGATAGGAGAAAACTGAGGGTGGATCAACAACATTGTAGTTACTCCACAATACTAACCTAATTGACAGAGTGAAAAGAAGGAAGCCTGTACAGAATAAAAAATATTCCAAAACATGCATCCTGCAACAAGGCACTAAAGTAATACTGCAGAAAATGTGGCAAAGCATTCACTTTTTATCCTGAATACAAAGTGTTATGTTTGGGCAAATCCAATACATTACTGAGTATCTCTCCATATTTTCAAGCATACTGGTGGCTGCATCATGTTATGGGTATGCTTTTAATCATCAAGAACTGGGGAGTTTTTCAGGATAGAAAAAGAAATGGAATGGAGCCAAGTACAGCTAAAATCCTAGAGGAAAACCTGGTTCAGTCTGCTTTCCACCAGACACTGGGAGACAAATTCACATTTCGGCAGGACAATCACCTAAAACACAAGGCCAAATCCACACTGGAGTTGCTTACCAAGTTAGTTGCAACTTAAATCTACTTGAAAATCTATGGCAAGACCTGAAAATGGTTGTCTATCATTGATCAAGAACCAACTTGACAGAGCTTGAAGAATAATGGTCAAATTGCTGCAAAATCCAGGTGTGGAACGCTCTTGGAGACTTACCCAGAAAGACTCACAGCAGTAATCACTGCAAAAGGTGCTTGAACAAACTATTGACTCAGGGGTGTGAATAATTATTTAAGTGAGATATCTATATTTCATTTTCAATAAATGAGCTAAAATGTCTAAAAACATGTTTCACCTTGTCATTAAAGGGTAGTGTGTGTAGATGTGTGAGATGAAACATAAATTCACACCATAATAAGAAAACATGGAATAAGTCAAGGGGTATGAATAATTTATGTAGACACTGTATGTTGCTAACCCATTACATTTCCTATAGAATGCCATCCCTACATTCCAGAAGGAAAACTGTTTACACAAAGTCTGTGTCGTTAGCACTAAAGCGCTTCACTCACCTTGGGCTGTTCCTTCTTGCCTTTCTTTGGCTGAGGCTTCTCGTCCTCCGCTTCATCCTCCTCAGTTGCCTACAATAAAAAATGTAAAAAATAATACAGTTGAATTCAGAAATTTACATACACCGTAGCCAAATACATTTCAACTCAGTTATTCACAATTCCTGACATTTAATCCTCGTAAAAATTCCCTGTCTTAGGTCAGTTAGGATCACCACATTATTAAGAATGTGAAATATCAGAATAACAGAGAGAATGATTTATTTCAGCTTTCATTTCTTTCATCACATTCCCAGTGGGTCAGACGTTTACATACACTCAATTAGTATGTGGGTGCATTGCCTTTAAATTGTGCAACTTGGGTCAAACGTTGGGGGTAGCCTTCCACAAGCTTCCCACAATAAGTTGGGTGAATTTTGGCCCATTCCTCTTGACAGGGCTAGAGTAACTGAGTCAGGTTTGTAGGCCAAGCTACATGTCACCAAGCTTTAACTTCCTGACTGATGTCTTGAGATGTAGCTTTAATATATCCACATAATTTTCCTCCCTCATGATGGCATCTATTTTGTGAAGTACATCAGTCCCTCCTGCAACAAAGCAACCCCACAACATGATGCTGCCACCCCCGTGCTTCACAATTGGAATGGTGTTCTTCGGCTTAATGATGGTCATTATGGCTACACAGTTCTATTTCTGTTTCATCAGATCGGAGGACAATTCTCTAAACCGTACGATCTTTGTCCCCATCTGCAGTTGCAAAACATAGTCTGGCTTTTTTAATGGCGGTTTTGGAGCAGTGGCTTCTTCCTTGCCGAGTGGCCTTTCAGGTTATGTCGATATAGGACTCATTTTACTTGTGGATATAGATACTTTTGTACCCGTTTCCTCCAGCATCTTCACAAGGTCTTTTGCTGTTGTTCTGGGATTGATTTGCACTTGTCGCAGCAAAGTACGTTCATCTCTAGGACACAGAACGAGTCTCCTTCCTAAGCGGTATGATGGCTGCGTAGTCCCAAGGTGTTTATACTTGCGTACTATTGTTTGTACAGATGAACGTGGTACGTTCACGCATTTGGAAATTGCTGCCAAGGATGAACCAGACTTGAAGGTCTACAATGTTTTGGCTAATGTTTTTTGATTTTCCCATGATGTCAAGCTAAGAGGCACCGAGTTTGAAGGTAGGCCTTGAAATACATCCACAACTACACCTCCAATTGACTGAAATTATGTCAGTTAGCTT
Source organism: Oncorhynchus nerka (assembly GCF_034236695.1). Taxonomy (NCBI): domain Eukaryota; kingdom Metazoa; phylum Chordata; class Actinopteri; order Salmoniformes; family Salmonidae; genus Oncorhynchus; species Oncorhynchus nerka. Next base: position 74,774,488 of record NC_088399.1, read on the forward strand.
ATCAGAAGCTTCTAAAGCCATGACATCATTTTCTGGAATTTTCCAAGCTGTTTAAAGGCACAATCAACTGAGTGTATGTAAACTTCTGACCCACTGAAAGTGTGATATCGTCAATTATAAGTTAAATAATCCGTCTGTAAACAATTGTTGAAAATTACTTGTGTCATGCACAAAGTAGATGTTCTGACCGACTTGCCAAAACTATAGTTTGTTAACAAGTCATTTGTGGAGTGGCTGAAAAATTAGTTTTAACCAAAGACTCTGGGTTCGAGCCCAGGCTCTGTCGCAGCCGGCCGTGACCGGGAGGTCCATGGGGCGATGCACAATTGGCCTAGCGTCGTCCAGGTTAGGGAGGGTTTGGCTGGTGGGAATATCCTTGTCTCATCGCGCACTAGCTACTCTTGTGGCGGGCCGGGCGCAGTGCACGCTGACCAGGTCGCTAGGTGTACGGTGTTTCCTCCAACACATTGGTGCGGCTGGGTTCCGGGTTGGATGAGCGCTGTGTTAAGAAGCAGTGCAGCTTGGTTGGGTTGTGTTTTGGAGGACGCATGGTTCTCGACCTTCGTCTCTCCCGATCCCGTACGGGAGTTGTAGCGATGAGACAAGACAGTAACTACTAACAATTGGATACCAAGAATTTGTGGAGAAAAAGGGGGTATAAAAAATAATTATACAAGTTAAAGACTTGTATTTAAACTTCCAGCTTCAACTGTGTGTGATATACAGTGCCTTGCGAAAGTATTCGGCCCACTTGATCTTTGCGACCTTTTGCCACATTTCAGGCTTCAAACATAGATATAAAACTGTATTTTTTTTGTGAAGAATCAACAACAAGTGGGACACAATCATGAAGTGGAACGACATTTATTGGATATTTCAAACTTTTTTAACAAATCAAAAACTGAAAAATTGGGCGTGCAAAATTATTCAGCCCCCTTAAGTTAATACTTTGTAGCGCCACCTTTTGCTGCGATTACAGCTGTAAGTCGCTTGGGGTATGTCTCTATCAGTTTTGCACATCGAGAGACTGACATTTTTTCCCATTCCTCCTTGCAAAACAGCTCGAGCTCAGTGAGGTTGGATGGAGAGCATTTGTGAACAGCAGTTTTCAGTTCTTTCCACAGATTCTCGATTGGATTCAGGTCTGGACTTTGACTTGGCCATTCTAACACCTGGATATGTTTATTTTTGAACCATTCCATTGTAGATTTTGCTTAATGTTTTGGATCATTGTCTTGTTGGAAGACAAATCTCCATCCCAGTCTCAGGTCTTTTGCAGACTCCATCAGGTTTTCTTCCAGAATGGTCCTGTATTTGGCTCCATCCATCTTCCCATCAATTTTAACCATCTTCCCTGTCCCTGCTGAAGAAAAGCAGGCCCAAACCATGATGCTGCCACCACCATGTTTGACAGTGGGGATGGTGTGTTCAGGGTGATGAGCTGTGTTGCTTTTACGCCAAACATAACGTTTTGCATTGTTGCCAAAAAGTTCACTTTTGGTTTCATCTGACCAGAGCACCTTCTTCCACATGTTTGGTGTGACTCCCAGGTGGCTTGTGGCAAACTTTAAACAACACTTTTTATGGATATCTTTAAGAAATGGCTTTCTTATTGCCACTCTTCCATAAAGGCCAGATTTGTGCAATATACGACTGATTGTTGTCCTATGGACAGAGTCTCCCACCTCAGCTGTAGATCTCTGCAGTTCATCCAGAGTGAACATGGTCCTCTTGGCTGCATCTCTGATCAGTCTTCTCCTTGTATGAGCTGAAAGTTTAGAGGGACGGCCAGGTCTTGGTAGATTTGCAGTGGTCTGATACTCCTTCCATTTCAATAGTATCGCTTGCACAGTGCTCCTTGGGATGTTTAAAGCTTGGGAAATCTTTTTGTATCCAAATCCGGCTTTAAACTTCTTCACAACAGTATCTCGGACCTGCCTGGTGTGTTCCTTGTTCTTCATGATGCTCTCTGCGCTTTTAACGGACCTCTGAGACTACCTCTGAGACTATCACAGTGCAGGTGCATTTATACGGAGACTTGATTACACACAGGTGGATTGTATTTATCATCATTAGTCATTTAGGTCAACATTGGATCATTCAGAGATCCTCACTGAACTTCTGGAGAGAGATTGCTGCACTGAAAGTAAAGGGGCTGAATAATTTTGCACGCCCAATTTTTCAGTTTTTGATTTGTTAAAAAAGTTTGAAATATCCAATAAATGTCGTTCCACTTCATGATTGTGTCCCACTTGTTGTTGATTCTTCACAAAAAAATACAGTTTTATATCTTTATGTTTGAAGCCTGAAATGTGGCAAAAGGTCGCAAAGTTCAAGGGGGCCGAATACTTTCGCAAGGCACTGTATATATATATATATATATATATATACATATACACTGCTCAAAAAAATAAAGGGAACACTAAAATAACACATCCTAGTTCTGAATGAATGAAATATTCTTATTAAATACTTTTTTCTTTACATAGTTGAATGTGCTGACAACAAAATCACACAAAAATGATCAATGGAAATCAAATTTATCAACCCATGGAGGTCTGGATTTGGAGTCACACTCAAAATTAAAGTGGAAAACCACACTACAGGCTGATCCAACTTTGATGCAATGTCCTTAAAACAAGTCAAAATGAGGCTCAGTAGTGTGTGTGGCGTCCACGTGCCTGTATGACCTTCCTACAACGCCTGGGCATGCTCCTGATGAGGTGACGGATGGTCTCCTGAGGGATCTCCTCCCAGACCTGGACTAAAGCATCCGCCAACTCCTGGACAGTCTGGACAGTCTGTGGTGGATGGAGCGGGACATGATGTCCCAGATGTGCTCAATTGGATTCAGGTCTGGGGAACGGGCGGGCCAGTCCATAGCATCAATGCCTTCCTCTTGTAGGAACTGCTGACACACTCCAGCCACATGAGGTCTAGCATTGTCTTGCATTAGGAGGAACCCAGGGCCAACCGCACCAGCATATGGTCTCACAAGGGGTCTGAGGATCTCATCCCGGTACCTAATGGCAGTCAGGCTACCTCTGGCGAGCACATGGAGGTGGGACTGTGCGGCCCCCCAAAGAAATGCCACCCCACACCATGACTGACCCACCGCCAAACCGGTCATGCTGGAGGATGTTGCAGGCAATAGAACGTTCTCCACGGCGTCTCCAGACTCTGTCACGTCTGTCACATGTGCTCAGTGTGAACCTGCTTTCATCTGTGAAGAGCACAGGGCGCCAGTGGCGAATTTGCCAATCTTGGTGTTCTCTGGCAAATGCCAAACGTCCTGCACGGTGTTGGGCTGTAAGCATAACCCCCACCTGTGGACGTCGGGCCCTCATACCGCCCTCATGGAGTCCGTTTCTGACCGTTTGAGCAGACACATACACATTTGTGGCCTGCTGGAGGTCATTTTGCAGGGCTCTGGCAGTGCTCCTCCTGCTCCTCCTTGCACAAAGGCGGAGGTAGCGGTCCTGCAGCTGGGTTGTTGCCCTCCTACGGCCTCCTCCACGTCTCCTGATGTACTGGCCTGTCTCCTGGTAGCGGCTCCATGCTCTTGACACTACGCTGACAGACATAGCAAATCTTCTTGCCACAGCTCGCATTGATGTGCCATCCTGGATGAGCTGCACTACCTGAGCCACTTGTGTGGGTTGTAGACTCCGTCTCATGCTACCACTAGAGTGAAAGCACCGCCAGCATTCAAAAGTGACCAAAACATCAGCCAGGAAGCATAGGAACTGAGAAGTGGTCTGTGGTCACCACCTGCAGAACCACTCCTTTATTGGGGGTGTCTTGCTAAATGCCTATAATTTCCACCTGTTGTCTATTCCATTTGCACAACAGCATGTGAAATTTATTGTCAATCAGTGTTGCTTCCTAAGTGGACAGTTTGATTTCACAGAAGTGTGATTGACTTGGAGTTACATTGTGTTGTTTAAGTGTTCCCTTTATTTTTTTGAGCAGTGTATAATAAAAAAGTGAGTCTCTAATTTAGTTCAACATAAAGCGCTAGGATATACTCTGAACTCCCTAGATACTCCAGCAGATCTGAAATGACTAGATAGGCTTTGTGGAATTTTCACTATATTGCTTAGCCTATCAAAAGTCTGACCTTGGGTGCTGGTTTAGCCTCTGGCTTCATGTTCTTTTTCACAGCTGTCTTTTCATCCCCGTCTTTCTTTTCTTCCTCATCATCGGAGGGAGCCTGGTTTTATGTAGGGAAAAGAAGAGTGAGGCTCCATGTCTGGGAACAAGTGAGATCAGACAGTTTTATTGTGTTGAGTATTTCAGTGGGTTAGATCTGCAGATATGAGGTCTATGAGAAAGAGAAAAGTCGTTAAATAAAGTGTTGTGAAATAAAAAGGGAATAGATTGAGAGGGGAATGTGTTAGTGAACAATTTAAAATGTGCTGCTTTCTGTTATCAACCCTGTTGGATGGGGGAGGGGATGTTGGGGGGGGGGAAGAGTGTGCAGTAGGAGAATAAATCCATTCCATCACCCACCTTGGCTTTCGGTTTTGGCTTATCTTTTTTCTTGCCCTTATGCACCTTCTCAACCTCCTGTGTTAAAGTATTAAAGACGCAAAGACAAACACACAGATACACCAGTTCCTTAATATTAGAGATGCCCTTACACCAAAGCACAAAGTCGTTATGAAGAAAAATGACATGCTTGATTCAAAATCATTAGATTCCAAGCGCCTTGCAAGCCCCAACACTTCTGGCCAATGCTAATTTGTCCAATACATGTAGATGAAATGCAATGAAAGGAAATGATGTAGGAATAGGGCTGTTATGGTGACCGTATTACCGCAACACCGGCAGTCAGGACCGCAGTCAAATTCCACGTGACCGTTTAGGCACCGTAACTAGGCTTCTCCAAAACTGCGCTCTGATGCTGCGAATGGTCATTAGTAGGCTACTGAACTTCCTAACTGCCAGTCGCTAATGGCCTTGCACTGATGTATTGCCCCTCTAATCACACTGACATCAACGCAAATGAGATTTCTGAGATTTCCATCCCAAACTACAACATTTCCAATCAAGATAGAACTGCCAAAGGGGGAGGAGTTGCAATCTACTGCAGAGATTGACAGAACTTTGCAGGCTAACTTCCCAGGTCTATGCCCAAACAGTTCGAGCTTCTAATTTTAAAAATGAATCTCTCCAGAAATAAATCTCTCACTGTTGCCGCCTGTTATAGGCCCCCCTCAGCTCCCAGTTGTACCCTGGACCCCATATGTGAATTGATTGCCACCCCCCCATCGATCTTCAGAGTTCGTTCTGTTAGGTGGCCTAAACTGGGATATGCTTAACACCCCGGCAGTCCTACAATCTAAGCTAGATGCCCTCAATCTCACACAAATTATCAATGAACAACACCAAATCCGTAAACATGGGCACCCTCATAGATATTATCCTGACCAACTTGCCCTCCAAATACACCTCAGCTGTTTTCAATCAGGATCTCAGCGATCACTGCCTGCATCCGCTATGGGTCTGAGGTCAAACGACCACCCCTCATCACTGTCAAACACTCCCTAAAATACTTCTGCGAACAGGCCTTTCTAATCGACCTGGCCCGGGTGTCCTGGAAGGATATTGACCTCATTCCGTCAGTCGAGGATGCCTGGTCCTTCTTTAAATTGTATTTCCTCAACATCTTAAATAAGCATTCCCCTTTAAAAAAAATGTAGATCAAAGAACAGATATAGTCCTCGGTTCACTCCAGACCTGACTGCCCTTGACCAGCACAAAAATATCCTGTGGCGGACTGCACTAGCATCGAATAGTCCCCACGATATGCAACTTTTCAGGGAAGTCAGGAACCAATACACACAGTCAGAAAAGAATGCAAAGGCTAGCTTTTTCAAACAGAAATTTGCATCCTGCAGCTCTAACTCCAAAAGGTTTTGGGTACACTGTAAAGTCCATGGAGAATAGGAGCACCTCCTCCCAACTGCCCACTGCATTGAGGCTAGGTAACACTGTCATCACCGATAAATCCACGATAATCGAGAATTTCAACAAGCATTTCTCTACCGCTGGCCACGCTTTTCTCCTGGCTACCCCAACCCCGGCCAACAGCTCTGCACCCCCTGCAGCTACTTGCCCAAGCCTCCCCAGCTTCTCCTTCACCCAAATCCAGATAGCAGATGTTCTTAAAGAGCTGCAAAACCTGGATCCCTACAAATCAACTGGGCTAGACAACCTGGACCCTCTCTTTCTAGAATTATCCACTGCCATTGTTGCAACCGCTATTACCAGTCTGTTCAACTTGTATCGTCCGAGATCCCTAAAGATTGGAAAGCTGCCCCGGTCATCCCCCTCTTCAAAGGGGGTGACACTCTAGACCCAAACTGTTATAGACCTATATCCATCCTGCCCTGCCTTTCTAAAATCTTCAAAAGCCAAGTTAATAAACAGATCACAGATCATTTCAAATCCCACCGTACCTTCTCCGCTGTGCAATCCGGTTTCCGAGTTGATCATGGGTGCACCTCAGCCACGCTCAAGGTACTAAACATTATCATAACCGCCATCGATAAAACACAGTACTGCGCAGCCGTCTTCATAGACCTGGCCAAGGCTTTTGACTCTGTCAATCACCATATTCTTATCGGCAGACTCAACAGCCTTGGTTTCTCTAATGACTGCCTCGCCTGGTTCACCAACTACTTCTCTGATAGAGTTCAGTGTGTCAAATCGGAGGGCCTGTTGTCCGGACCTCTGCCAGTCTATGGGGGTACCACAGGGTTAAATTCTCGGCCGACTCTTCCCTGTATACATCAATGATGTCGCTCTTGCTGCGGGTGATTCCCTGATCCACCTCTACGCAGACGACACCATTCTGTATTACATCTGGCCCTTCTTCGGACACTTAATCCTCCAAACGAGCTTCAATGCCATACAACACTCCTTCCGTGGCCTCCAACTGCTCTTAAATGCTAGTAAAACTAAATGCATGCTTTTCAACATTTCGCTGCCCGCACCCGCCCGCCCGACTAGCATCACTACTCTGGACAGATGGGACTTAGAATATGTGGACAACTACACATACCTAGGTGTCTGGCTAGACTGTAAACTCTCCTTCCAGACACATATTAAACATCTCCAATCCAAAATAAAATTGTCTTCCTATTTCGCAACAAATCCTCCTTTACTCATGCCTCCAAACATACCCTCGTAAAACGGACTATCCTACTGATCCTTGACTTCGGCGATGTCATTTACAAAATAGCCTCCAACACTACTCAGCAAACTGGATGCAGTCTATCACAGTGCCATCCGTTTTGTCACCAAAGCCCCATATACCACTGCGACCTGTATGCTCTCGTCGGCTGGCCCTCGCTACCTATTCGTCTCCAAACCCACTGGCTCCAGGTCATCTATAAGTCTATACTAGGTAAAGCTCTGCCTTATCTCAGCTCACAATAACAACACCCAGCACGTGCTCCAGCAGGTATATCTCACTGGTCATCCCCAAAGCCAACACCTACTTTGGCCGCGTTTCCTTCCAGTTCTCTGCTGCCAGTGACTGGAACGAATTGCAAAAATCACTGAAGCTGGAGATTTCCCTCACTAACTTTAAACATCAGCTACAGTGGGGCAAAAAAGTATTTAGCCAGCCACCAATTGTGCAAGTTCTCCCACTTAAAAATATGAGAGAGGCCTGTAATTTTCATCAGAGGTACACTTCAACTATGACAGACAAAATGAGAAAAAAAATCCAGAAAATCACACTGTAGGATTTTTAATGAATTTATTTGCAAATTATGGTGGAAATCTTGCTTGTTTGTAGGTGACCAAATACTTATGCCCCGCATGTGCGCACTCCCTCGAAAATCGTTAGCTGAATAAAATAGAAAGGATATTTTCTCCTACGTACAATTGTATTCTTCATACTATAAAATAATGCCACAGAATTCTAAGCAAATCTTGCCTGATAAATGAACAAGTGTAGCCGACAGCAATATGGCATGGCTAGATCAGGGACTAACATAAGGACAACTCAGTATGCTGAGTATGCTATTCTGTTCTTCTGAAATAGGCTACATTTTCTTCATATCATGTTTCTTTAGACCGGTCTAAAATAAACAAATGGATTTATTGTGATGGTGTAGGTTATATTAAATAGATTTATTAGACTTTTTAAAATTGAACATCTACAACGGTCGGCATGGGTCTAAGCTGCCTGCCATCCAGGACCTCTACACCAGGCGGTCAGAGGAAGGCCCTAAAAATTGTCAAAGACCCCAGCCACCCCAGTCATAGACTGTTCTCTCTGGTAACGCTTGCCATGCGGTAGTAGGCGTGTCAAGTCTAGGACTAAAAGGATTCTCAATAGTTTTTACCCCCAAGCCATTAGACTCCAAATGGCAACCCAGAGTATTTGCATTGTGTCCCCCCCAACCTTTCTTTTACGGTGCTGCTACTCTCTGTTTATCATATATGCATAGTTACTTTAACTGTTGTGGCCAAAAGTTGAGAATGACACAAATACTAATTTCCACAAAGTTTGCTGCTTCAGTGTCTTTAGATATTTTTGTCAGATGTGACTATGGAATACTGAAGTATAATTACAAGTATTTCATACGTGTCAAAGGCTTTTATTAACAATTACATGAAGTTGATGCAAAGAGTCAATATTTGCAGTGTTGACCCTTCTTTTTCAAGACCTCTGCAATCTGCCCTGGCATGCTGTCAATCAACTTCTGGGCCACATCCTGACTGATGGCAGCCCATTCTTGCATAATCAATGCTTGGAGTTTGTCAGAATTTATGGGTTTTTGTTTGTCCACCTGCCTCTTGACGATTGACCACAAGTTCTCAATGGGATTAAGGTCTGGAGAGTTTCCTCGCCATGGACCCAAAATATCGATGTTTTGCTCCCCAAGCCACTTGGTTATCACTTGTGCCTTGTGGCAAGGTGCTCCATCATGCTGGAAAAGGCATTGTTCATCCCTAAACTGTTCCTGGATGGTTGGGAAAAGTTGCTCACGGAGGATGTGTTGGTACCATTCTTTATTCATGGCTGTGTTCTTAGGCAAGATTGTGAGTGAGCCCACTCCCTTGGCTGAGAAATAACCCCACACATGAATGGTCTCAGGATGCTTTACTGTGAGTCTTCGCCTCACTGTGGGTGCAGATGCACTCACACCTGCCTGCTGCCATTCCCGAGCAAGCTCTGTACTGGTTTTGCCCCGATCCCACAGCTGAATCAACTTTAGGAGACGGTCCTGGCGCTTGCTGGACTTTCTTTGGCAACCTGAAGCCTTCTTTCACAACATTTGAACCGCTCTCCTTGAAGTTCTTGATGATCCAATAAATGGTTGATTTAGGTGCAATCTTACTTGCAGCAATATCCTTGCCTGTGAAGACCTTTTTGCGCAAAGCAATGATGACGGCACGTGTTTCCTAGCAGGTAACCATGATCCTTTTGAAGCTTCCAGTCTGTTATTCGAACTCAATCAGCATGACAGAGTGATCTCCAGCCTTGTCCTCGTCAATACTCTCACCTGTGTTAACGAGAGAATCACTGACATGTCAGCTGGTCCTTTTGTGGCAGGGCTGAAATGCAGTGGAAATGTTTTTTGGGGGATTCAGTTCATATGCATGGCGAAGAGGGACTTTGCAATTAATTGCAATTCATCTGATCACTCTTCATAACATTCTGGAGTATATGCAAATTGCCATCATACAAACTGAGGTAGCAGACTTTCTGAAAATTAATATGTATCAATCAAAACTTTTGGCCACGACTGTACATACTATCTCAATTGGCCCGACCAACCAGTGCTCCCGCACATTGGCTAACCAGGCTATCTGCATTGCGTCCCGCCACCCACCACCCCCTCTTTTACGCTACTGCTACTCTCTGTTCATCATATTTGCAGTCACTTTAACCATATCTACATACTACCTCAATCAGCCTGACTAACCGGTGTCGGTATATAGCCTTGCTACTGTTATTTTCAACTGTCTATTTAATGTTGTTTTATTTCTTTACTTACCTATTGTTCACCTAATACCTTTTTTGCACTAAGTAAGCATTTCACTGTAATGTTGTATTCAGTGCACGTGACAAATAAACTTTGATTTGAACATGTGTAGCTATTATTGTGAGTGTGTGATGAACTCCAAAAGACAGCAGAAAAGGAACAGTACGAGGAGGGGTGGGATGGAATGAATTAATTAGTCAAACGCAACAAACACTTTCTTAGAACTCCCTGGACCTCTAAAACACTATGTTAGTATCAACAGAATCCACATTCAGATTTAGAACATGACAAACATAACAGACCCCACGCACCTTATTCATCAGTCTCTCATCATCACCACCGTCATCATCACTGTCTCCCTGACTGAGAGCGGCAAAGATGTTCCCACCCTGAGACAACAAATACAATTTAAAAGTGGATTATAGTGTATTCTACCCTCAAAATGTAATAGAACGGAATGATCAAGACTGTAAAGACTATCGATATAGTGATCAAGACCGATGCATGCACAACATGCTCACCTTATTTCCCTTGCCTTTTCCAGGGGCCACAACTGGGATGAGAAAGAGAGCGAGCAAGAGAGAGAGCGAGCAAAGTTGATGAAAGGCTAGCTAGGCTTGCAACACTGAACATTTCCAGCTTGAAATTTAGACATTTGTTTGACAGACTAAGCAGTCAACTTTACCTTCCTCTTCCTCTTCCTCGCTGGCTTGCACTGACAGCTTCTTTAGTTTCTCCATCATATCCTCGTCATCATCATCATCTCCCTCACCACTTCTACCTTTCCGCCGGTCTTTCTTTTTCTTCTGAGACCGATAGCAAAATAGATTAGAGAGGCATTATGGTTCATATGACACTACTAGGGCTAGGTATTAGCAGGGAGGGACCACATGATACATATCACAATTATATATATATATATACACACACAATCACAATTATATATACACACATATCTCACATATACATAAACACACACACGAAAAAGTATGTGAACCCTTTGTAATTACCTGGATTTCTGCATAAATTGGTCATCACATTTGATCTGATCTTCAGCTTAAGTCACAACTTACAAACAGTGTGCTTACATTAATAACACAAATAATTGGATTTCTTGTCTATATTGAAAACATCATTTAAACATTCAGTGTAGGTTGGGAAAATTGTGAACCCCTAGGCTAATGACTCCAAAAGCTAATTGGAGTCAGGAGTAGAGGTCGACCGAGTATGATTTTTCAACGCCGATACCGATTATTGGAGGACCAAAAAAGCCGATACCGATTAATCTGCAGTTTTTTTGTTTATTTATTTGTAATAATGACAATTACAACAATAGTGAATGAACACTTAATATAATACATCAATAAAATCCATTTAGCCTCAAGTAAATAATGAAACATGTTCAATTTGGTTTAAATAATGCAAAAACAAAGTGTTGGAGAAGAAAGTTAAAGTGCAATATGTGCTATGTAAGAAAGCTAACGTTTCAGTTCCTTGCTCAGAACATGAGAACATATGAAAGCTGGTGGTTCCTTTTAACATGAGTCTTCAATATTCCCAGGTAAGAAGTTTTAGGTTGTTGTTATTATAGGAATTATCGGACTATTTCCCTCTATACCATTTGTATTTCATTAACCTTTGACTATTAGATGTTCTTATAGGCACTTTAGTATTGCCAGTGTAACAGTATAGCTTCCGTCTCTCTCCTCGCTCTTCCCTGGGCTCGAACCAGCAACACAACGACAACAGCCACCCTCGAAGCAGCGTTACCCATGCAGAGCAAGGAGAACAACTACTAGATGCTCAGAGCGAGTGACGTTTGAAACGCTATTAGCGCGCGCTAACTAGCTAGCCATTTCACTTCAGTTACACCAGCCTCATCTCGGGAGTTGATAGGCTTGAAGTCATAAACAGCGCAATGCTTGACGCACAACGAAGAGCTGCTGGCAAAATGCACAAAAGTGCTGTTTGAATGAATGTTTACGCGCCTGCTTCTGCCTACTACCGCTCAGTCAGATACTTAGATACTTGTATGCTCAGTCAGATTATATGCAACGCAGGACACGCTAGATAATATCTAGTAATATCATCAACCATGTGTAGTTAACAGGTGCTTATGATTGATTGTTTTTTATAAGATACATTTAATGCTAGCTAGCAACTTACCTTGGCTTACTGCATTCGCGTAACAGGCAGTCAGTCTCCTTGTGGGGTGCCATGAGAGAGAGGCAGGTCGTTATTGCGTTGGACTAGTTAACTGTAAGGTTGCAAGATTGGATCCCCCGAGCTGACAAGGTGAAAATCTGTCGTTCTGCCCCTGAATGAGGCAGTTAACCCACCATTCATAGGCCGTCATTGAAAATAAGAATGTGTTCTTAACTGACTTGCCTAGTTAAATAAAAGGCATAAAACATTTTTTTTTTTAAATTAATTAAATTAAAAAATTATTTTAATTTTATTTGTTTTAAATCGGCAAATCCGCACCCAAAAATACCGATTTTGATGAAAAGTTGAAATCGGCCCTAATTAAATCGGCCATTCCGATTAATCGGTCAACCTCTAGTCAGGAGACAGCTAACCTGGACTAAAATCTTTGAGACGAGACTGGAGATGTTGGTTAGGGCTGCCTTGCCCTACAGAAGAAATAAAAAAACACACCAAATTTCAGTTTGCTATTCACAAGAATCATTGCCTGATGTGAACAATGCCTCGAACAAACGAGATCTCAGAAGACCTAAGTTTAATAGTTGTTGACTTGCATAAAGCTGGAAAGGGTTACAAAAGTTTCTCTAAAAGCCTCGATGTTCATCAGTCCACGGTAAGACCAATTGTCTATAAATGGAAAAAGTACAGCACTGTTGCTACTCTCCCTAGGAATGGCCATCCTGCAAAGATGACTGCAAGAGCACAGCACATAATACTCAATGAAGTTAAGAAGAATCCTAGTTTGTCTGATGAAGACTTGCAGAAATATATGGAACATGCCAACATCTCTGTAGACGAGTACGATATGTAAAACACTAAACAAGAAGGGTGTTCATGGGAGGACACCACGAAAGAAGTCACTGCTGTTCAAAAAAAACCTTGCAGCACGTCTGAAGTTTGCAAAAGTACACCTGGATGTTCCACAGCGCTACTGGCAAAATATTCTGTGGACAGATTAAACTAAAGTTGAGCTGTTTGGAAGGAACACACAACAATATCTGTGGAGAAAAAAAGGCATAGCACACCAGCATCAAAACCTAATCCCAACTGTAAAGTATTGTGGATGGAGCATCATGGTTTGGGGCTGCTTTGCTGCCTTAGGGCCTGGACAGCTTGCTATCATCGACGGAAAAATTAATTACCAAGTTTATCAAGACATTTTGCAGGAGAAGCTAATGCTATCTGTGCGCCGATTGAAGCTCAACAGAAGATGGGTGATGCAACAGGACAACGACCCAAAACACAGAAGTAAATCAGCAACAGAATGGCTTCAACAGAAGAAAATACACATTCTGGAGTGGCCCAGTCAGTCCCGACCTCAACCTGATTGAGATGCTGCGGCATGACCCCAAGAGAGAGGTTCACACCATACATCCCAAGAATATTGCTTAACTGAAACAGTTTTGTAAAGAGGAATGGTCCAAAATTCCTCCTGACTGTTGTGCAGGTCTGATCTGCATCTACAGAAAATGTTTGGTTGAGGTTATTGCTGCAAAATGTGTGTGTTATTAGTTTAAGCATACTGTGTTTGTCCATTGTTGTGACCTAGATGAATATCTCATTTTATTACCAATTTATACAGGTATTTCCAAAGGGTTCACATACATTTTCTTGCCACTGTATACACACACAGAAAGGATTCAGACCCCTTTACTTTTTCCACATTTTGTGATGTTACAACCTTATTCTGAAATGGATTAAATAAAAGTTGCCCCTCATCAATCTACACACAATACCCCATAATGACCAAGCAAAAACAGGTATTTAGAAATGTTTGCACATTTACTTTATTTACATAAGTATTCAGACCCTTTGCTACGAGACTTGAAATTGAGCTCAAGTTTCTACAACTTGTTTGGCATCCACCTATGGTAAATTAAATTGGTTGGACATGATTTGGAAAGGCACACACCGGTCTACATAAAAGTTTCCACAGTTGACAGTGTATGTCAGAGCGACAACCAAGGCATGGGGTCGAAGGAACTGTCCATAGAGCTCCGAGACAGGTTTGTATCGAGGCACATATCTGGGGAAGGGTACCAAAAAAAATGTCTACAGCATTGAAGGTCCCCAAGAACACAGTGGCTTCCATCATTCTTAAATGGAAGAAGTTTGGAACCACCAAGACTCTTCCTAGAGCTGGCCGCCCGGCCAAACTGAGCAATCGGGGGAGAACGGCCTTGGTCAGGGAGGAGACCAAGAACCCGATGGTCACTCTTGACAGAGTGCCAGAGTTCCTCTGTGGAGATGGGCGAAAATTCCAGAAGGACAACCATCTCTCTGCAACACTCCACCAATCAGGGCTTTATGGTAGAGTGGCCAGCCACTCAGTAAAAGGTACAACAGCCACATAACAGCACAAAGTAAAGAGAGATCCTTGATGAAAACCTGCTCCGGGGCCTCCCAAATGGCACAGTGTTCTAAGACACTGCATCGCAGTGCTAGCTGTGCCACTAGAGATTCTGGGTTTGAGTCGAAGCTGTCGCAGCCGGCCACGACCGGGAGACCCATGGGGTGACACACAATTGGCCCAGTGTCGTCCGGGTTAGGGGAGGGTTTGGCCGGCAGGGATGTCCTTGTCCCATCGCGCAGTAGCGACTCCTGTGGCGGGCCGGGCGCAGTGCATGCTTACATGATCGCCAGGTGTACTGTGTTTCCTCCGACACATTTGTGCGGCTGGCTTCCGCGTTAAGCGGCATCGTGTTAAGAAGCAGTGCGGCTTGGATGGGTTGTGTTTCGGAGGACGCACGGCTCTCGACATTCGTCTCTTCTGAGTCCGTGTGGGAGTTGCAGCAATGGGACAAGACTAACTACCAAATCGATACCACAGGAAAAATGTTTTTATTTTATTTTTTAAATAAAGAATTTACAAAAAAAGAACCTGCTCCAAATTGCTCAGAACCTCAAACTGGGGTGAAGGTTCATCTTTCAACAGCACAACGACCCTAAGCACACAGCCAAGACAATGCAGGAGTGGCTTTGGGACAAGTCTCAATGTCTTGAGTGGCCCAGCCAGGGACCGGACTTGAATCCGATCGAACATCTATGGAGAGACCTGAAAACAGCTGTGCAGCGACGCTCCCCTTCCAACCTGACAGAGCTTGAGAGGACATGCAGAGAAGATTGGGAAAAACTCTCCAAACAGAAGTGTGCCAAGCTTGTAGCGTCATACCCAAGAAGACTCGAGGCTGTAATCATTTCCAAAGGTGCATCAACAAAGTACTGAGTAAACGGTCTAAATACTTATGTAAATGGGATAATTACATTTATTTTGAATCAATTTGCAAAAATGTCTAAACCTGTTTTTGCTTTGTCATCATGGAGTATTGTGTGTAGATTGATGGGCACACACATCCCTGGGTCACTCCTCTTTTCAGTTCACTGCAGCTAGCGACTGGAACGAGCTGCAACCAAACCTCAAACTGGACAGTTTTATCCTAATCTCTTCATTCAAACACTCAATCATGGACACCCTTACTGACTGTTGTGGCTGCTTTGTATGATGTGTTTTTGTCTCTACCTTCTTGACCTTTGTGCTGTTGACTTTACCCAATAATGTTTGTACCATGTTTTATGCTGCTACCATGTTGTTGTCATGTTGTGTTGCTCCCATGCTGTGATGTCATGTGTTGCTGTCTTATGTTGTTGTCTTAGGTCTCTCTTGTTGTGATGTGTGTTTTGTCCTATATTTATATTTTTATTTCTTTTTAATCACAGGCCCCCGTCCCCACAGGAGGCCTTTTGGTAGGCCGTCATTGTAAATAAGAATTTGTTCTCAACTGACTTGCCTAGTTAAATAAAGGTTAAATAAATGAAAAATAAATAGAATAGGGGGGAACACTTTAATCAATTTTAGAATAAGGCTGTAACGTAACAAAATGTGGAAAAAGGTCAAGGGGTCTGAATACTTCCCGAATGCACTGTATGTATCATGGTTCTCTTTGCATTGTAGGTTCGACACTGCAAGCTAGCTACCACTCTGACTAGTAGTGGCTACATATAACCAACCTCCCCAAACGCTTCAAGCTCATCTACTGTCTTTCAAGAGAGCAAATTGGGTGGGAAGGGAAAAAAATTATAATTATGCAAAAGGTAGATTTATTCATGTCAATATATCCCAGGACATTGTGTTATTGATACAGCATTGCAAAAAGTATTAATCCACCTGAAAATAGCCTATATGATATCTCTGTGGTAGTTAAGGAATAGAATTACCTGCTTTCCTTGCATCTCTTTCAGCACAATTTCATCCTCCTTCTCAGTTTTGTTATCTGTGGCCAGCTCATCAAAGAACTGTGTGAGAACAATGTTGACACATTTTATTAAAATGTTCACATTGAAGATAACATTTTCTTTCTCGCCACATTCAATTAACTCAAAAATATCCACAAGAGGTATAACTACTCACACTCTTCTTCCCCTTTGTATCCTTCTTTCCTTTCTTTACTGATTTTTCTGAAGAGAGGGGAGATCAAATTTAGGTACAAAGATGAGCAAGTTGGTCATCAACATACGGATCCACTGAATGACAAAAGAGAGTGGCCAAATGAGCCAGAAGGGAGGCAATGCCTTGTACAAGGGGAGCGTAGGGGTGGCACATTTTCAGAATGACTTTTGGCAACACAGCAGTTCTTCAAACAATGCATACTAGCTATGACCTAGCTACGTTATCCTTCATGACTTGAATGATTAATTAATAATTCATTAATAACTAGCTACGACCCCGAGTTTATTACTCTTCCTCAAACGACTCGTCACTATTTTAAATGTCGAGCTGTCTCTACTTGACTTTCAAGTAGAGAACAAGGAATAATTTGTCTGACACAATTACATGGCATGTTGTGTTGCTACCATGCTGTTTTGCTGCCATGCTGTGTTGCTGCCATGCTGCGTTGTCGTCGTAGGGTCTCTCTTTATGTAGTGTTGTCTCTCTTGTCGTGATGTGTTTTGTCCTATATTTTTATTTAATTTGTTTATACTTTCAATCCCATCCCGCAGGAGGTATTTTGCCTTTTGGTAGGCCGTCATTGTAAATAAGACTTTGTTCTTTAACTGACTTGCCTAGTAAAATAAAGTAGCAAGCTGTTAACTAACGTAGCTTCCAGCTAGCTAGTTAACCATCACCAATGTCACACTATGTTGTCAAAATACAGCATATCGTATGACAGCCAGGACAGTTACTTGTTAACAAAGATCGCTGACTGAGGCACATTAGCTAGCTAACAACGTTTTATCTTAGCTAACAGTATATTGCAACGGCTGGAAAAGACTCAGTTGTAACCATTAGCTTAGTTGCTGGCAGCAATTAGATACCTGCCACCGCTGATGGTGCTACTGCTCCCTCTTCTCCTTCCCATTCTGTGTCTTCTTTCGCTTTCTTAGGCATTTTCTGTTATTTATTTATACGGATATTAACAGAAAACCAACGACTTTATCTTAAAAAAATAACTTGAACCCGGTGGTAAGAGTGGCTGTCAGAGAAGAGCAAGTGTTTTATCACAACACATGCGGTTTGAGATTTTTCCATTCGTTGACGTAGCGACAGCACCACTGAGTTTCAGTCGCCCGTTGACGTGTGAATAATGAGTAAAGCAATATTTCACAGCGCCACTGGTAGGCTTGTCTAAGAATTGTAATCGCTTGCGAGCACAAAAAAACGTTTTTAATAGTGAAATAATATTTTTTTGCACGCATAGGATAGGTCTTACAGAATTATATATTTTCTCACTATATGGCTTGAAAGTTTCATAAAAAAATGTAGTCAAGAAAAATACCTACAAATCAAATGTACAGCAGATTTCGATGTATTACGATTATATATATTTATATATATATATATATATATATATATATATATATATATATATACAAAATATTGCCTATGGTTTTATAACATTTATTGATAACGATTTATATCGATATATTCATTCTGCGTCTAATGAAATGCACATTTTCCTCCAATCAGCGCTACGCAGGTGTATGACGTGTGGGTGTTCCTGTGCTCGCGTGCTGCTGGACAAGGACATCGGGAGATGGAATGACATTTGTGTAACGCTTGATAGCTTCCCATTTCGAAAAATTACGTGGGATATCAAAGTAAAACACCTGACTTTGAGGATTATTGTCTTACTATCTGGTCATTGCTAAACAGACTAATCGCAGTTTCGATCCAATTCGCTTCTGACACAGCAGGTATGCATGTCACTGTTAGATAGCTAACGTTAGCTAACCCAATATGCTAATCACGGGAGTGTGTTAACCATGGTGATCTAACTACTCGCATATCAACTAACTAGGTAGCGAGCTAACGTTAGCTTGCGTTTTCTAACTAGATTGAGGGGTCCCTATATTCATAAATCAATTAATGTATTTCCATACATACCACCTTCAAAGTTGAAGCATGGTTAATTTTGTTTCTGGTCGTGCCGACAAGACTGTCACTCAAACCACCGGTTGTAAATCAGCTGGATCTCATGTTATTTAAGTCTCCAATGGGGAATGGTACGTCATAGTATTGTATACCATTGAAGCTACGAGAAGGAACTGTGCTTGGTGTATTCTGGCTCTGTAATCATTAGTGAATATCGGTTGTGTAACCTTAGGACAAGAAATCAACAAATGTTGCCACGGTTAACAGTACACTGCAGAGACTGCTTACGGTATATGTATCAAATCACGGTTCTAAAGTTGTAGAAGAAACAAAACGATATTCGCTTCTAGTTATAGGTGGTTGTCGAGTTCAAATGTAGCAAATGACAGTGCCTTATTGGAAGGGCAAGACGTCTGAGTAGCAATTATGGTCTTGTTGTTTGCTGTTTACGCCACTAACTGTTATATGCTACTGGCATAGCTTTTTCGCGCTCCAAAAGAGTTTAAGTAGGGTCAAATGAGGACTGACATGCTTCAAATCTGTTGCTCCTAGCACCCACAAGACAGTGTTTGTTGTGTTGTTTTCTTCATTCAGTTCAAAGTTGAATATTAGGTGTTCTAAAACTTTTGACCAGTAGTGTAGGTCATATAGGTCTTGATTTACAGCCTAGCATCCTACACATGAACTCACAACTGTTCCTTGAGTAGCCTACACATGCCCGCACCAGGCTATATGGACATATCATTGCGATGGCCTAACAATGACTGTTCACCCTCAACGGCCCACCCTAACCCTTTCTCTTTATCTAGATTTTTTATTTGGGATTGAGAGGGGACCAAGAAGATAAAGAGCTGGTTCTTCCTTGGGGTTGCTGTGGAATAATGCCCCTGGTGATTGGAGTTACACATACCCCCTGTTTGTGAATGGCTGCTTGTAGAGGGGGCGTCGCCTTGTGGGTGGGGTGTGTGAGGAGCCATGGCAAAAGGCAACCAGTCAAGCAACAGTGCTGGAGTCTTGTTCAGGTATTGTCTTGACAGACAGGTCTACATTCATTAAATATTTAAATAAGAGCAAGGTTGGATCCAGATCTGGGACCAGGCTATATAAGAGCACCTTATTGAAAAGCTTTACTTGTCCCATGTGAATTTGCAGGCGATGGATGTGCAGTGGAGTGGACAGATCCAGTCGCTCAGCAGCACATCATGGGCCCTGGTTCCCCCAAACAGGCTGAGGTACCAGAACATCAAGCATCTGGCCCTGTCACACCCCTTCCACCATGCCAGCCAGGGCCAACCCCACAGCCAGAGGCCCCCGGACGAGGACTGGGAAGAGACAGTAAGCCTGTGTGTGCTGGTGCAGCCTGGCCCTGGGGAGTGTGATGGCCAGCACACCCTGGTGGAGGTGCCTCTATTTGGGCAGATTAAACTAGGTGAACTCCTGGCTCCGGGAGGACTCAGTAGGCCCGTGGAGTTCCTCTTCCCCTTGACCACGGTGGACGGGAGCCGAGAGGATGACATCAGTGTTGGGACGACTAAGGTTCAGGCGGAAGGTTCCAAGACGATGATGAACGAGGGAGAGACGGAAACAGAAAAGAGGGAGAGAGGATCATTCCGGAGCCTGTTTGAGACAGAAGGATGTCCAGCTCCATTTATGAATGGATCTAGGTTCTACTGCTTCCACTGTCCTGGGATGGAGCCATTGCCTGGTTATAGGAACAAATCGGGCCATATGATTGGACTAGAGAAGGAGTTGTCACTGTTGCTCCACACCTCTCTGTATAGTAGTTATGCAGAAAGAAAGACAGTCGAGGGGGGTCACAGCGACAGAGAGAGTGAGGACGAGGAGAAACTGGCATTGATGTATGAAAAGCTGAGAATTGAGGTAAGAGGGGTTTGTTAGGGGATGGCTGTTTGATGGCATACACTTCTATTTAGTTATTAGTATTGATGATCATTTGTTTGATTTGCAGCTTCCTAGTTTCTTTATGAAGAGTCATGACTACACCATGTACACAAATGATATCGAGTTCGTCAACTGTATTCTAAATGCCAAGACCAGGTAAATGCTACTTTCTGTCTACTTTGCAGTTTCCTTCCCGAACTGAAATGGAATTGACCCGAACCCTGATATTTATACATATGTAACTACATGCATATAAACCCCCATAGGTCTATATTATAATACAGCTATACTGTCTATCCTCTAGGGGCAGAGTTCTGTACCAGCTGAGCCTGTCTCTGTGGAGGCTGCTGTGTCTCTGTTACTATGCTGAGGCCCAGTTAGAGGTACTGAAACTGACCAAGCACCCAGAGGACAGGACCATCAAGGCCAGGTGGAGTGTCAGAGGACTGCCCTTCCTCTCTCTGCTGCTGAGATTCTACCGCAAGGACAAAACTGACCTCTACAGGTACAGAAACCTGACTGGGATCTGTTTATCTTTACACAATGTTCAGACAGAAATGTATTGATTTAATTTGGTATTGTGTGGAACGGATAGTGTTTTTGGTCAATGTTCCTCTTCACTGTTAATTCTCTATGATCATTCATACTCTAATAAACACTGTCTTTCAACAGGTCATATGATGCGTTCTCTACCTTCTACCTTGGCCATGATGGACTCATACATTGTCACAAAGTGGAAAAAGTCAGTGGCCATGTGGTTTTCTGTCTCTGAAATAGAAATGTCCACAAATAGCTAAGAAATACCCTCAGGTTTTGTGCCTTGCCTAAACTGATCACCTCGAACTTGCTGAGTATTGTTTTTCCGTCTTCCTCCAGGTGATGAAAGCCCAGCCGCCAATTCTGCCCGGGGTGACCACTCTGTTAGCGGGAGCCCTCGTGTCCCTGGGGGTCCAGGAGCACCGGCCAGCCCTCAACCTCATGCCCCCCTTGCTCTCGTCCCGCCAAGGCCGAGACTGATAGAGGGTCTGGAGGAACGAGCATGTGTGTACCATGAGCAGTAACAGGGAGAGGGGGAAACAGGCAATCAGTGTTGAAAAAAAACAACTTTTCCCTCTTCACCCGTACAATGCCTGCTCTGAAAATATCAAAAAATAACGATCCAAAACCGTTCCCTCACAGCAATAGAATAGCAGCTACTACTTTAGTTGAAATGCAATCCAGGACTTCAGTTTATCCAGTAAGTCGAGTCGATACCTTGAGTCAGTTCCTTGTTAACGCACAAACGATTGCACAGCGCTTGTGTGATGTTGAACCACCTTCTGGGCCTATACGCTCACACTACATAGTCTGCTAAATGGCATATATTATTGGACAAACTTATTTTCACTGCATTACATGACTATTGCTTTTTAAAGCATCGTTTAAAAACAATTCATGCCGGATTAATATTTAAGTTAAAGTTAAATGGATTAATTAATGAAATCAGTCTGTGTACCTGGGAACTGGGCACACATGTCACTGGTTTCCTTTGAATAGTTTTCACTGGTGAACACGTTGATGTAACAGCACACAGCCCAAGGAACCCCGTATTGAGGCAAGACCACATTCTATATAGCCAGTTGGCCTAACAGACCTTATGATCTCATTGAATAGGTTGCTTTATGCCATATGAATGCATGAGGTCAGTCTGTCCCTGTATGAACTTCATGTCAATCTCATTGAGACGTAACTTTCACAAACAACCCCATCCTACCCTGGTTAAACTATGGTCCTTCCGTGTTGATTGACAACTGGCTGCGAGGGACCTGACCTCAGCACAGTTGCATGACAGGACTCTGGATTCAGGTTAAGAATGTGAATTTGTCAGTTCGGTACTGACACTTTTGATGGAAAACAAGTGGCACCTGAACACTTCATTGGAATGACAGTTTACTTTCAGTTGAATGGTTAAATAAAAGAGGAATAATTGTAGAATAGAGTATCTGTACATGTCAATGCAACTCAGTCTTCCATCATTGTTACAGTATGCTTCACTCAACATGTTCTCAAACTAGGTGACAGCATGCCACGTTAGCTCTAGCACTACCATTAATACTCTAACATTTACTTGAAGGGGCATACATAAACCCTGTTGAATGACACTTGTAAAGGTGTTATGGCCCCTTTCAAGTAGTGTTATGACTTCAGAAAAAAAATATTTAATTCAATCGTTTCTAGTGCAGTGTTGCTACTTTAGGATTTAACCCACAACTGGTGTGAAACCTGGCTGTCTGAATAAAACAAACCACTGGTGTACCTACTGCTGTCCTTGACTGATTTCTAGATCTTCCTACCAAATAGCACCTTAACACTGCCAGACAAATTCAATCTTACTTAGATATCAGAAAGAAGCATTTCAGAAAGATCCGAATAGTCAGAAATACAGGATTTTTTTTTTAAACGACTAAGTGGCTTGTCGAGGAATTTCCTATAGCATTTCTACATTGACTTAATGTTTATTTCAAAGCAACGTTAAAGTTATAGAGCAGTCAACTTTTTACAACAGTCAGGTTCTAGAAATAAATCACCACCTAGAAAGAAATACAACGGCATATAACAAGGTTTCTCTTTATTATGGCAGTTATGACGGCTAAACAACCATTGAGCTCCGTAGTCACACTTAAAAACAGCTAGATGACATGACAATCACCCTTAACATCCAAACCTAACATCCTATTTTGAAAGTAAATAGGTAATCATATAGCCGGGTTACACCAGATTGAATACTACTCACCATTGTTTTACATAAGCACAGTTCAGTCTGGTTTAAACAGGCTAGTGTTTCTTTCACCTCTAGTGAGGATATTGAGCCAAAAACAAAAAGCCAATGGAAGGTTTCGCTACTTTATTAACTTAACAAGAAATAGCTGTTGCATTATCACATTCTTAATACAATGTACAATTTGTGCTCATTTACAAGTTAAAGCCTCATAAGGACAACAGGACATACAGATGACAACCAGTTAGGAATGAGTTTGTTGAAATGGGAAAGATAGCACACAGATGACAGCCAGGTTGTAAAGCTCTTCTCGGTTTTCAGTGAGTGGCATTTTCCGTGGCAGCCCAATGAGAAAGCAGGGTCTTAGCAAGTCATGTCTGTGTTCTTAGCTCTTTGTCCTTCATTGGATATGAGACCTGCAGGGAATGTTGCAGAATGGAGTCTGGGGCACATTACATGTTGAAGATAGAAATGTCCCAAATCAAGCTGACATGATGAACACACCCCTGGATAAATCACATGGTTGTGAGTGATTGGCTAGGTGTGGTTATTGACAGGTGTGGTAACAGATTAGAAGTCATCCAGGAAAAAAAACTGATTGGCTAGATGGAGTTGTTGACAAGCCTGAAGACCAATAAGATTTAAGAGTCATCTAGAGAGAAGGCCCTGTGTGTGTTGGGGAAACACTGGGAGCTGAAGTCTTGGTCACCCCTCACTCGCTCTTTGATGTCACTCCTCACCTGAGACAAACACGAGTCAAGGTTAGGGCCTGTTAGTCTGACGTTGACACACTTCCAAGTCTCGTTCACCCTGCTGTTTCAGAGTGAACATGCACCAGGAGGTTTGGGCTCAGTTTATTTACTTTTCCTTACAAATTTATGTTTGATTGGCTTAGGGATGACGTTGCACCCTCTAGAAAGCAACACTGGCCATAGTTTACCTGTTCTTGGTAGGCATCCTGCAGCTCTGGCTCCTCTAGCTCCCCCTGGAGGCTATCTGGGCTAGTGACAGGTATGGCTCCTGCAGCCCGGGCAGCCCGGCTCACTGCCACAGACAGGGACAGTTGAGGGCCCTCACCCTGGTGAGTCTGGGTGAGGGGGATAACAGGTCAACACTAACCAGAGGTGTTCAGTCGGTATGAAATGGGACTTTTTAAACTAGAAGTATTACCTCATCTTAAATAAATGAAAAAAGCAAATTTGTATTTTATGTTGCGCTCACTTGCTTTAGAGATCAGTCAGAATAACCAGGAAAGTTCAGACATTTGCTGCAAGAATGTTCCATGAGCAGTCTTAAGCACAGTGACAGTAATGAAGCCCCCACACACACACTCACCTTCCTCCTCTTGGCAGGCATCCCATGGTGGTATGCGTCAGACAGAGGGGGCTGAGTTATCTTCCTCTGAGACAGCATGTCACGTCTGATGATAGGAACCCACTCCTGATGAACACGAACAAACACAGGTTGAAGAGGTGGGCCTGTAACTGTTTAGTCACACGTTCAAATACTAGATCTGGTGGGATTCTAGGCACCCTAAATACCATCTCTTGACTTTGTGGAACTTAACGCCTAAACCAGCAATTTCCAAACTCGGTCCAGGTTTCCCAAGCTGATTCAAATAACCAAAGGTTGAGTTGATTATTTGAATCAGCTGTGTAGCGTTAGGGGGAGGGAAAAAAAAGCCACCCTTGGGATCCCCAGAACAGAGTTTAGGGAAACGCTGCCCTAAACAGTAAAGCATAGCCCCTTACAGGGGGCACTGCAGCTGCCCAGGGCTCCACATCTCCTACAGACTCGTCCCTTCCTCCTGCCGCCATGGCAACGGCTCTTCCGATCTCCCCTGATGATGCTCTCCGCGAGGTGGTGGTCACCTCGGGGGACGCTCCAACTTCCTGTCTGTCCCCTGATGAAACCATGGCCTCCCCTGCTGTGGTGGCTGGGGACAGACCTTCAGCCATCTAGTGATATGGAGGGAGAGAGAGAGAAGGTTAGCTGTACTGTATGAAGACTAACATGTCCTCAAAGCTGTGAACTTCCTTGCTGATGTCATGGAATTACCAGATCTTTTTCTAGGTGTGCCCAAGCATGCAGTGTCCTTATAAGCCTCAGATAACACCACCTGGCTAGACTAACCTATGTACCTCCATACACAATCACTCACCACCATGTTCTGTGTGCCCGTCTGCTGTCCAGCCTGTGCCTCAGGCTCTGCTCTCCGTGTGTGGATGACATAGTGCTGGATGTGGTCCTCAGTGACTGGGTTATGCTCCAGGATGACGTGGAGTCTCATGGTCAATATACTAGTCAGCCAGTTGACCAGGCTGGGGTTGACCTCTGCTGACATCCTCCTCTGTGGACATAGAGAGAAAACATAGCTCTATACCATCCACACCAAACAGGACTCAACCCACAACCTAAACTACCAGATACAATGGGATTCATTGACTAATTTAGCAACTAGCTTGTACAGTAAGAAGAAGAAAAGTACTCGCTACTGAAAGTTGCTCTGGATAAGAGCGTCTGCTAAATTACTATGTAAATGTAGTGAAACCCGAGAATATGTGGAACGGCTATGGTCCTGAGGACCGGTGGGGGAAACACTAAAGTCCATCAAATAATAGAGTATACTAACGATGTGGTGATTGAGGACTTGGGTGAGAGCTCCCTGTTCCCCGCGGAGACAGTAAAGGTTGAGAGCCAGACACTCAAACAGACCCTGGGTGCAGCGCAGCAGCAGGCGGTGGCCAAACGTGTGGTCTGCAGAGAGGTAGAGACAAACATAACAGATGTAGTCATGTTGCTGTTCGGTACTAGAGGAGGATTGTCAGTATTCCGGTGAACCAGTTTGGTAACAATGCGTAGGACCTAGTATAGCAAAGCTGTATTTTACCTAAGGGGTTTGAGTGTTTTACCTGTGCAGCGTAGGATATGCGTGGCCATGCAGGTGAACTGCTGTCTAAGGAAAGCCATGTTGGTTTGAATGATGTCCACTCCCTCTCTCACCGTCACTGTGGCCTGAGAGGGAGAGAGACCGGGGTACAGTATTATTACAGCATTATCAACATATTGTGACAAATTGAGAGTGAGTGAGTCTTACAAAGCTCTCTGTTATGTACTCCTCCAGGCCATTGACGAGGTCCTCAGATGCTGCCTGCAAAGACCAGGTAGTTTGTTTCTAAACATCAAGCAGATTGATCAAATAAAGAACAGACCCTTTGAGGTGAAATGGCACAAATGTTGGTCTTAATTAAAGTTCACTGCTAATGCAGAGAAGACTGTGGCAACTTCATGCCATGATTCTCATTAAAACAGCAGCTGGCAGTAGAGCAGAGTTACTCACGTTGATATTGGCATCAGTAGGCTCTGGACCCTGCAGGTAGTGCTGGCTGAAGAAGTCCGTGAGCTGGGACTGGATCCGGCTGATTGGCTGGGCGTTACCGTGGAGTAACAACACCATGTCCACCATGGAGAAACTGTGACCCACCAGAGACAACAGGTCCCCGAAGAACCCTGCAGGTCAAAGAACAAGTTCAGAAAAAACTTATTTCCCCTTTCCCCAAATAGGCCATCACATCACAGGTGACAAGGCACACCATCAGGTCAGGTGTAGATTGATAAATGTTTAGCTTTCTTACATGTATATTCTAGTCATTTGGCAGCCTCTTGACCAGAGACACTTACAATAAAAGTATTCAACTTAAGTAGGTAAGACGACCACATATCCCAGTCATTAGAAGTAAAAACCATGGAAATAGCCACAATCGTTTCTGTGCACGAGTGAAAGACCAGTACAACAGTTAAGTGTTAAGGTTTTTCCTTTCGTCAGTGACTCACCGACTGCGTCCCCAGATCCAGGTGTGAAGAGGTTGGTGGTCTGAGACAGTCTCTGGATGAACTGAGCGATGCTCTCCCCGTTCCCCTGCGGAGCCCCCATCATGGTGGAGAGGACCCCCTGGACAATACCTGTAAACAGCTCCGGGCTCAGGGAGGGGTCCCCTACACACCCAGGGGCCACCTGAGGGGGAGCAGGGGTGCCTTGGTCAGGGGGAGGCTCCTGGCCGGGTGAGGTTGTGGGTCGGGAGAACACGGGTTGGTTAGCCTAGAAATGGGAGAGGAACTGCTGGGTAACACTGCAGTCATCTAGTTGTCTGGAGTTTACTTACACCTAATAATTAGCTAATTACAACTACTTCAACTTCTGCTAATTGACTATTCAACTTCCACTAATTATGACTACTTTAACTTCATTACAGCGTAATTACCTAAGAGTTACTTTTCAGTCAAAAGGATTATTAGAGTTCTCAAGAAGGTACCAATAATTTAATCTCACCTGGGTGAATTCTGACATGCCATGGAAGAACCCTGGGACTCCAGGTACGGTCACAGTGATTTGTGGGTTAGCTCCAGAACCAGGGGCTCCTGGCCCGCCTGCGCCACCCAGAAGGGAGCCCAGGAGCTGGGTTAGGTTGGCCTCGGCAACCCCCTCCGATGGCTGGCCCACAGAGGTGGTGGTCTGGCCAGAGGTGGTCTCCCCAGAGGGCAGGGGAGGGACTGGGTTGGAGGAGGTGGATAAAGAGGAGCTGGTGGATGTCTGGTCACCTGGAAGACAGACTTGTGATTCACTGTTCATTTTCACAAAACAGAAATGTGTATTTTCCAACATGGCAAATCTGTAGAAAGAATCTGCATATACCATAGAAAATCATAGTGATGTCACTAAACACTACAAAATAAAACCCATCATTCACCCAATACAATAATCAACCAATCACTCACCCTGGTGTCCAGGCATCTGTTGTCCAGGCATCAGGAGCTGTCCAACCAGACCACTGATCTGACATACGGGAGAGTGAGCCAGAGGTGTGCCCTGGAAGAAGAGATCAATTGAATGAGCGTGTAAGAGCAGGGCTGCACACCCAGACCAAAGTCATTCTACAGACTTCTCCATGTCTTCATCTTCTTGCCTCACCTGTAGGTTGTGTTGTCCGCCAGTAGAGGGTACTGAAGCCCCGAGGTTGATGTTGGTGACCACAGGCTGGGGGATGTGGGGGGAGAAGGAGGGGTGTGTAACCACAACCCTGGCCCCAGGGGGCAGATGGCTGTGAGGGGCAGAGGGTTCAGAGCTGGAGGTGGTCCCGGGGACACCTGCTCCTGGTTGCCCGGGGTGACCGGTCTGCTGAGAGATCTGGTGGATGATGACCTGCATGAACTCTGGAGGAAGGTCTGGGATGTGGACCGGAGTGGCACCTTCAGATTGAGAGCACAGAAATAAATACTTGATTAAACAGTCAGCAACATCCCAGGGACTGGTGGTTCAGAGACTGTGGTATAGGAGTCATTTAAGGCTGTCTGGTGTATATACTACCATAGTGAATATAATGTAGGGGTCAAGAGCACTCACCAGACTGTCCAGTACCAATAGGGATCTGTTGTCCTTGGACCTGAGGGCTGCTGCCAGAATCTAATGGAGAGCCAACCAGGGAGAAAACATTAGCTTACAACTCTGAATATACATACTGGGTATGCAAGCTTTTGCGCCGTTCCAGGCTTGCGCTAACACAACTAAGGTTTCCTATAGGAGATCAACAATGACTACTGTCTCTCTCAGTTTGAATACCTAATGTATTGATAATTTGGTACGTATGAGAAACAGTTAGGGCATGACAACTCACCAAGCGCAAGAGAAAATAAAAATGTCCCCTCTCACCATCCAGGTTCATCTGCATCATTATCACAGGCTGCATGGTCTGGTGGGTGATTCTGATCACATGCGGAGCCCCCTGGCCCTGACCTGGCTGCTGATTGGCTGAGTTGGGCTGTGGAGGGAGGGCCTGGCTCTCTGGTGGGCCAGGGGCCTGAGAAGGTTGGGCTAGGCCCTCAGCTGCCTGCCTCCCATTGGATGTCATAGTGGTCCCCAGGTTTCTCTGAAGACAAGTCAATAATGTAAATTTGCAACGGCCTTAAATTTGCACCGGACCAACAGCTAAATGCTGGTAAAAAGTACAACGTTTAGTTAGTATTAGGCCCCGATACTGAAATACAAAAACTGCTGAGAGTATAAGTGGAAGAAACGCCACAGTGACCTACCGGGACGTGGTGGGGCATACCACCCTGCAGCAGGACGGGGGAGCCGTAGTGGGACATGGGCCGAACCACGTGGAGGTGACGGGGGGAAGGAGTGGCCATGTTACAACACAGGTCGCTAAGGGTAACCAGGGTGTTGCCAAGGAGACTGAGAGCCTCCCCGACCAGGTTGAGAACATGCTGGTCCTCCTCGCTCTCCTGGGTCTGACGAAAAAAGTGTGGTAATTGATTCACATCTGTTTAGGGCTCCATTTTCCTCATGCAAAACACTGACTGACCTATTCAAAAATACTCACTATACTCTGTGGTGCAGTTTATGATGCAACTTTTCTTCTGATCGACACCATTAAAGTTAACCGCCTAAGGTCGATGTCTGCACCCACGCTGAAATCTAATTAGCATAATACAAACATCCCCATAAAAATGTGTCAGTATAAACTAGAGATCAGATTGGCATTGGATGCATCTCAATCCATCCGCCAGTGTTGCACTTCCTCATCTGCAGTGAAAGAGCTAGAGTGGTGTTCGTCAGACCATAAGATTTCACAAAAATGAGTCTTCTCACAACATCACCTGTAGCATCCGAACGGTTTGGACTACAAACTCTATGGAAAGGCGACACTCTCCGTTTTGCTCTCCAGCAAACAAGCTTCTTGGGACTCGTCGGAAGTCAGTACAGCCAATCTGCCAACTTCTGTCTGTAGCATCCAAACAGTTTGGCCTACACACTAATATGAAATGTCAGCTGTTATGCTCTAGGATGCCCACAGGCCTCATCTGAAGGTCCCCCGGTACCAGTTGAAAATAATGAATGGACGTATTTATGCAGACTTATTTTTGGCACTAAGCAGAAAACAAAGCAAACAGTGTCCTGATCTTGCTCATCTCTCAGATATGTACACACATACATTGTAATATTGTTGTATGGTGGTATTATACAATACAAAATGTAGATATGCCTTAATGCATTTTGACCACAGGAAGAGTAGCTGCTGTCTTGGCAGCAGCTAATGGGGAACCCTAATAAATACAAATGACAGGCACCAGAAAAAAACTTCCTTTCAAAATTAAACAATATGATCCTTGCTACGACCTTAATTCCATATAGCTCTGTAGCCCCCCCCACGGCTTAGACTCTTGAGGATGAAAATGTAACTGGAGTATAAGGTTGAAGTAAAAAAAAGAAAAAAAAGTGAGGTTGCAATAGCTAGTTGCTGGAAAATGGAATTGTAGTGTTTACGTTGATGTAGTCCGCTGAAGCTCCCAGGATGGAGTTAGTTCTCTCTATGAAGGGACCCAGCCTCTCCTGCAACCTCCTCACCTCTGACAAAACCACCACCAGCTCCGCTGAGCTGGGGTGGGAGAGAGACAGCTGTGTTTTCAGGAGGCACAGAGGAGAGCATTTTGATTGTACTTTAACTGGATTTTCCTTTTGAGCACTTACTTGGGCCCGGAGTGGGGTGGTCCCTCTGTCTGGGTGGAAGGGGGAGGTGGTGGAGCAAGAGGGGAGGTGTCCATAGGCTGTGCTGCTCCTTTAGTGGCAGCTGAGGAGGAAGATGTGGACTGAGATGTCTCCGGCTCGGCTCGAGATGGCACATCACTGGGCTGACCCTGCAAACATACATGTCTAAAAAGGTCAACTCACTGAAAATAGATGTGTAGCATATCATAATAATAGCATAACATAGTCTGCGAGTTGTAAGTACCTCCAGTCTGTTGAGCAGAGATTGGGTTTCTCTTAGGAAGTTCTCAGCCAACTGCAGCCTCATCCTGGGCTCGCTCTGCACTGATTGGTCAATGTTGATATGCATATCTATTGAGCCATTGCGCTAGAAACAAGACAAATCATGAACATACCTTAATAGTAATATTAGTAATCTATAGGACAATAAAAACGGTAAAAAAGACTTTGTCCAGTGCTGGTGCTGACTCTGGTATTCCTTCCTGCTTCTCCCACTCCTGCCATCATCTGCTGCACTTGCATCTGCCAAGGAATTCACTTATTAGTACTACTACACTTGATACATTCAAATCATCTAGACACTCAACTATTTCTAGAAATACATCAGGTACCCTTTAAAACTTTTGGATTCAAGACATTTTAGGTGCTTAATATTAGATTTATTCAAACAAATAAAGAGGATCTAAAATTGTATTTGTCAAATGCTTTATTAACAGGTATAGACTGAGAAATGCTACCAGGTCTTTCTCAACAATGCAGTGTAAAAATAAACAAAAGATAGAAAAATAGCAAGGAATAAATACACAATGACTAAGAATAACTTAGCAATATACACTGGGTACCAGTACCAAGTCGATAAGCAGGGGTACAAGGAATCTGAGTTAGATACAGTGGCTTGTGAAAGTATTAACCCCCTTGGCATTTTTTCCTATTTTGTTGCCCAACATGGAATTAAAATAGATTTTTGGGGGGATTCGTATCATTTGATTTACACAACATGCCTACCACTTTGAAGATGCAAATTATTTGTGAAACAAAAAACAAAACAAAAACTTGAGCGTGCCTAACTATTCACCCCCCCAAAAGTCAATACTTTGTAGAGCCAACTTTTGCAGCATTTACAGCTGCAAGTGTCATGGAGCATGTCTCTATAAGCTTGGCACATCTAGCCACTGGGATTTTTGCCCATTCAAGGCAAAACTGCTCCAGCTCTTTCAAGTTGGATGGGTTCTGCTGGTGTACAGCAATATTTAAGTCAGACCACAGATTCTCAATTGGATTGAGGTCTGGGCTTTGACTAGGCCATTCCAAGACATTTAAATGTTTCCCCTTAAACCACTCGAGTGTTGCTTTAGCAGTATGCTTAGGGTCATTGTCCTTCTGGAAGGTGAACCTCCGTCCCCGTCTCAAATATCTGGGTTGACCAAAACAGGTTTCCCTCAAGAATTTCCCTGTATTTGGTGCCATTCATCATTCCTTCAATTCTGACCAGTTTCCCAGTCCCTGCCGATGGAAAACATCACCACAGCATGATGCTGCCACCACCATGCTTAACTGTGGGGATGGTGTTGTGTTTGCACTATAAATAACATTTTCCTTGGTGGCCAAAAAGCAACATTTTAGTCTCATCTGAGTACTTTCTTCCATATGTTTGGGGGAGTCTCCCACACGACTATTGGCAAACACTCTTCTGTAAAGCCCAGCTCTGTGGAGTATGGCTTAGTGGTCCTACGGACAAATACTCCAATCAGGGTTATCTTTGGTCTCTTTTGCCTGTCTTATTAATGCCCTCCTTGCCTGGTCCATGATTTTTGGTGGGCGGCCCTCTTGACAGGTTTGTTGTGGTGCCATATTATTTCAATTTTTTAATAATGGATTTAATGGTGCACTGTGGGATATTTTTTTATATTCCAACCCTGATCTGTACTTCTCCACAACTTTGTCCCTGACCTGTTTAGAGAGCTCCATGCCACTTGCTTGGTGGTGACCCTTGCTTAGTGGTGTTGCAGACTCTGGGGCCTTTCAGAACAGACACACAGATCACGTGACAGATGGCACACTGGTGGACTTCAACTAATTATGTGACTTCTGAAGGTAATTGGTTGCACCAGATCTTGTTTAGGGGCTTCAGAGCAAAGGGGGTGAATACATATGCACACACCACTTTCAGGGTTTTTTTTGTATAATTTTTTATAAACGAGTTCCTTTTTCCATTTCACCAATTGAAACTATTTTGTGCATGTCCATTACATTGAATTAAAATCCATTTAAATTAGATTGTAATGCAACAAAATAGGAAAAATGCCAAGGGGTATGAATACTTTTGCAAGGCACTGTATGTGATGTACATATAGGTAGGGATAAAGTGACTAAGCAACAGGATAGATACAATATCAGCAGTGTATGTGATTAGTTAAAAGTAATTGCAAAAAGGGTCAATGCAGTTAGTGAAATAGTTAACCAATAGCTACCCGGACTAAATACTTAGCAGTCTTATGGCAACAAGCTTTTCAGGGTCCTATTAATAAACACTATGAAACAGCTGCACAGTGCACACCAACACACAACCTTGTCTCACCTGAATCTGCTGGGAGTCCATGATGTTGATGGGCAGGTTGAAGGTTCCCAGCATGACGTAGCTGTTCCCGTTGCGGTCCTGGGGGCCTCCCTGGGAGGAGGAGGTGGCACCTCCCTCTGTTCCTCCTGATGACACTCTTCCTCGCCCGCCAGCAGATTGGGAGGTCTGAGGAGGAGCACGCTCCACTAGGTGGATCACCTTATCAGCTACATCTGAAAAGGAAGAGTGAAGGGAGTGAGAAGGAGCAGATGAGTGCAGGAAAGAATGAGAGTGGAGAGAGGAGAACAGCAGGTCAGAGGATACTAGAACAAGGTGCTCTCACTTACACCACCAATATACCATTAATCATTTTAAAGGCAACGTTTGTGAGACTCAGTGCAGAGACCATGTATGTAGTAAACTCAGCAAAAAAAGAACCTTCCCTTTTTCAGGACCCAGTCTTTCAAAAATCATTTGTAAATATCCAAATAACTTCACAGATCTTCATAGTAAAGGGTTTAAAACACTGTTTCCCCATGCTTGTTCAATGAACCATAAACAATTCATGAATATGCACCTGTGGAACGGTCGTTAAGACACTAACAGCTTAGACGGTAGGCAATTAAGGTTACAGTTATGAAAACTTAGGACACTAAAGAGGCCTTTCTACTGACTCTGAAAAACAACTAAAGAAAGATGCCCAGGGTCCCTGCTCATCTGCGTGAATGTGCCTTAGGCATGCTGCAAGGAGGCATGAGGACTGCAGATGTGGCCGGGGCAATACATTTCAATGTCTGTACTGAGAGTCGCCTAAGACAGCGCTACAGGGAGACTGGACGGACAGCTGATCGTCCTCGCAGTGGCAGACCACGTGTAACACCTGCACAGGATTGGTACATCCGAACATCACACCTGCGGGACAGGTACAGGACAGCAACAACAACTGCCTGAGTTACACTAGGAACGCACAATCCCTCCATCAGTGCTCACTGTCCACAATAGGCTGAGAGGCTGGACTGCGGGCTTGTAGGCCTGTTGTAAGGCAGGTCCTCACCACCTATGGGCACAAACCCACCGTCGCTGGACAAGACAGGACTGGCAAAAAGTGCTCTTCACTGATGAGTCACGGTTGTGTCTCACCAGGGGTAATGGTCAGATTCGTGTTTCTCGTCAAAGGAATGAGTGTTACACTGAGGCCTGTACTCTGGAGCGGGATCGATTTGGAGGTGGAGGGTCCGTCATGGTCTGGGGCGGTGTGTCACAGCATCATCGGACTGAGCTTGTTGTCATTGCAGGCAATCTCAACACTGTGTTACAGGGAAGACATCATCCTCCCTCCTGTGGTACCCTTCCTGCAGGCTCACCCTGACAGGAATGTTCTGTGCGTGCTTTCCTGCAAGACAGGAATGTCAGTGTTCTGCCATGGCCAGTGAAGAGCCCGGATCTCAATCCCATTGAGCACGTCTGGGACCTGTTGAATCGGAGGGTGAGGGCTAGAGCCATTACCCCCCAGAAATATCCAGAAACTTGCAGGTGCCTTGGCGGGAGAGTGGGGTAGCATATCACAGCAAGAACTGGCAAATTTGGTGTAGTCCATGAGGAGATGCACTGCAGTACTTAATGCAGCTGGTGGCCACACCAGATACTGACATAATTTTGAGCCCCCCTTTGTTTAGGGACACATTGTTTATTTTCTGTTAGTCACGTCTGTTGAAATGGTTCAGTTTGTCTCAGTTGTTGATACAAATTAATACAAAAATATTTACACGTTAAGTTAACTGAAATTAAAACGCAGTTGACAGTGAGAGGACACTTATTTTTTTACTGAGTTTACATTTACTTACAGTCTCCATTGAATAGAATAGTTGCTGGCTTTTTTACTCACTGTAGTCATTCAGCGTCTTCTCGTCCTGCAGCACTCTACCCTGGTAGATTAGTCTCTGCTTTTCCACTGGGATATCCACTGACGCAGATATGTGTTCTTTGAACCTCTTCAATGTCAACTAAAGGATAAATAACAGGCTCAGTGCATCACTAGTACAGGGCTGAATAAATGCATGTCTCACTCATAAGTGTACAGCATAAAAGACTACAACGAAGTTACCTGGAATCCAAACGGATATACGCCATTGGATTTCAGGCTAAAACAGAAGTCACAGCCTACCTCTCTCCGGACAGTGTAGCTCCTGCTCCGGGAGTCCAGGGTCTTCACTGTAACCTCTATGGTGCTTGCTGACTCCTCCATGTTTCTCTGCTAAGAGCACAGATAAATACAGTCAGAAAATATACTTTATCCTAAAATGTCCAGCCATGAAGACAACTGGGGTGTATTCATTGCAGAAACCGCTTAAGAACCAAATTGAAGCAAACGGAAAGGAGGGACCTAACGTTACCCGAATATGTCCAATAGAAACTTTCGTTTGAGTTTTCAGTTTGGAGTAAACGGTTTCTGTAGCAAAATGTTTTGCAACATAATCGGTCTAATGATTACACCCCTGATGTTTATCCCATCACCTCTCGATTAGTGGTTAATAAATCGTTGAGTACAATACCTGTATTCTCACTTGAATCGAGGCTGTTATTAGTTTGCTAGCAAGCTACCTAATCTACATGTATTTAAATCAGGAAGCCAGCTGACGTTTATGTTTAATTTAACCTTTATTTAACTAGGCAAGTCAGCTAAGAACAAATTCTTAATTACAATGACGGCCTATCCCGAACGACGCTGGGCCAATTAAGCGCCGCCCTATGGGACTGCCAATTACGACCGGATGTGATTCAGCCGTTAATCTCAATTATAATTGATTTTGTCTTCGTTCAACGTCATAGCACGGAAATACACTGTTGATGAAATTGAAATGGCGTTACATGAGCAATTATCTACTTTGTCTATTCAAATATTTACAGTTCATATGCCGTTGAATGGTTGCTAAAAAGTGCGACACCATCTAGTGCAAGGACCCATATGACGCACAAAATGGGGAGTGTCCATTATAAATGCCTGTTTGTTTTGGTACGAGTCTGTGTGCATAAGCATGTTTCCCATGCCAATAAAGCCATTTGAATTGAGAGCGCGAACACAGCAATAACTGTAGACTCGAAAACAAATTGTACAAATTATCAATTTACAGTTGCATTTTAACATCAGTGTATCTAATGCACTTGAATGCACACGCTCCCTCTTAACGCGCTCACTCTCTGGGCCTTGGGAATTAGATTTGGAGTGGTGTTAACTTTAATTCATCCCGCTCTCTTTCCTCATCAGTTTGAGTTTAAACCGGTCTATTTTTAGCTGACGCCAAGATGGTGTGTGTTCATGGGCGCAATGTTAACCTATTACCTTCATGACAGAACGTTCAGAACTAGACCGTTGAGCACAAATACCACAGACATTGCGTTCACCTTTCATGTGTTCTCTTATTGGTGCAGATATAAGGCAGTTGGCGAGGAGATAGGCTAATTGCCATAGGCGCAGAATAGAAATCAGCCGAATATCTATTTCAGGAGTAGAGCTCCTACTAGTGGAAATAAAAACACTGCAGTTGTGGAAATGTCATGATTTAATTCTCAACATTGCAGGCATGGAGCACTGCATAGGTATTCATAATTTCCAATCCACTTTCTTACTAAATGAATACTCAAAAACATTCAAAGATTTATATACCACAAATGTACAACATACAAAAGGTGTCGCCAAACTACAGAGAATTCAAAAACAAAACCAGTACGAAAAGGCAATAGATTGATTGCTTATCATAAAGGTCAGAACTGATCCCAGATCAGTTTCATGATTGCCGATGCTTAAATGGTTCATGTTAGAATTTCAGCAAGGTGAGATGATCTTAGATCTTTGCCTAAGGGCAACTTACTTCCAGAGTGATATGAGAGGTAACTAAAAAAAAGAGGGAAACATCTTAACTGAATATTTTAACTGAGGCTATGTCCGAAATGCACCCTATTCCCTATATAGTGCACTGCTTTTGACCAGAGACAAATGTGCACTATATAGAGTATAGGGTGCCATTTGAGATGGATCCCAACTCTGGTACTCTGTTCATCCAATAAGAAAAGAGAAAACAACACATGTTCATCTGAAGACCCCAGTCTTTATGCTTATGAAAATAAAGATACTTATGCTGTTAGATGCTTCACTTAAGCTCAGACAACATTAAAATAACACATGTTTATGGTTTAAAAGGCAATAAGGAGCTCAATATGAACACGCAAGAGGCCCCTGGTTTAAAAAGAAGTTGAAGTTTGGTCCCATATTCATCCATTTTAACAGTTTAATGTCTTGTGAGTTGCTATGGTCTACAAGGCAGGGAGATGCTTAGTTGAAGAATAGTTTGAGTCTGGATGTTATCCCGTTTCAGCTTGATCCAATTAATCTCAGTCAATCTCGTTATGAAAGGCAGTGATTAAGCTGAGCTCAGTTTGGTGCTTAATCACCTGATAAAACTAATCTTAAAAATAAAAATCTTACTGGAGAGTGCACAGTAGTCATAATAACAGACATAGATAGTTTGATAAAAATGAAAGACAAATAAATACCTATACATAAGAAAAAAGTAAAACCCTTTTTACAATAAATAGCCAAAGTGTTCAGGTATCCAGTTTCTGTAACTCATGTTGAAAAGTGAGAAAGCATGTTGGAAAGTTAGAAAGCATGAAGTCCTTGAAAACACTAGTAGACAAAACAAAGATGGAGTATTGGTGTGAGATGGTGTCCGGAGGAACGGATCGGCTCCACCCTCCCTCATATCCTCTCACTAACCAACTATCTCTATCCATCTCTCCCTCATCCTCCTCTACTCTACTTCAACATACCCAACCCTTCTCCACCACCATCTCCCCCTTTCACAGTCTCAATCTCCTCTATCCGTCTGATAGTTTCTTACTTCCCTCTCTATCCACCCCTCCTTATCCCGAAATAAACTATCCCTCGCTCCTTCTCTCTGGTAGAACATACAGGCCACAACGACAGAGAAGATATAGTAACTGTAGAATATAGATTTGTTTGGTAGAGGTCCAATCCTCCTCCTATCCCTCCTCCCTCCTTTCTCTCTGTCATAGGCAGTAGATGGATCCATTTGAGTGTCTCTCAGTCTTCTTTCTTCTTCTGTCCAGAGAGGCTGCAGGTCGGCTCCTCTGAGTTGTAATGGTCCACACTGAACCCGTTGGTCAGCGGGACGGTGTGGGGGGTAGAGGGGGTTTCCCTGGAGGAGAGAAGGTACTCCTGAGCAAAGTCTGGGTGCTGCACCACAAACCGACAGAAGTCATCTACAGATGGATATAGAGAGGGACAAGCAGAGAGAGAGATTTTAAATGGCAGGGTTGACCGTGATCCCGTTAGTTGGATTTCATTACATTTGACTCATTTAGCAAGCGCCCTTAACGCCGAGTGTGACTTACAGTGCATTCAGCTTATAGTAGTTAGGTGACACAACCACATATCACAATCATAGTTGGTAAAAACCTTTTCTTCAAATAAGCAACTATCAGCAAAGCCAGTGCCGGTGATGAAAGACAAGTGCAAGTGTTAGCGCAAGAAAGGCAAGGGTGTTAGTGTGTGATATCACCATGTGTGATCTTCCCCGCGTCAAGTGTGTCGATTGCTGAGAACAACTCTGTAACGTCGACCTCTGCTACTCCCAACGCCGTTCTCAAAATGGACGCCAGCTCTTTTTCCACGATCGCCCTGTCCTCCTTCGCCTCGTACATCTGACCGGGGTCAGGACATAGGACAGTTATAATGCTTTAGAGCAGACAGTTATTTCATAACGCTTTATAGTAACAGGCATGGGGCTATTATAGTATCTAGTATAGCAGTCATAGGGCTCTTATAGTGTTTCATAGGAACTGTTATAATGCTTCATTGTCTTTCACTCACTCCAAAGGCGAGCCTGAGGGTGTCCATGGCTTTAGAGGGTTGACACGCCACAGACAGGGCTATCACATACTCCCTGACATCTATTTGGTCATCTCCATGCTTCAGAAAGAGAGAGGGAGCAGAAGAGAGAGAAAGATATTTATTTCTACTAATTTTGCATGAATAAAAGTAGTGTGTGTGGGATACTACTGGCATGTGAGTTGTGTGTGGTGTGTATTAGATACCTACCTGGTTAAAAAGGCTGTGTAACTCTGTGAGCATGTCAGTCACAGGTAGGTCGAGGTACTGAGCAAAGTCCTCCAATCCCAGTCTGTATCCCCAAATGTTCCTGGCTCTGCTAGCCTGCTGCTGTAAGACTGTATCTGTAGTCCCTGTTCTCAACCTGCACATAGAGAACACTTGGTTAAGAACTACATTTGCCACTACTGTCCAGGGGTGTGGCTAGAAGCTAATGAAGTGGTATTTAAAGTTGAGGTCACAACAGGGGAATTGCAGTGGGGGTCGCAAAATAACACTATACACACAAACACACAGTATATTCACACACTGAACAAAAATATAAACAACATGGAACAATTGCAAAGACTTCTGAGTTACAGTTCATTTAAGGAAATCAGTCAATTTAAATAAAATAATTAGGCCTTAATCTATGGATTTCACAACTGGGAATACAGATAGAGGCATGGATCAGAAAACCGGTCAGTATCTGGTGTGACCACCATTTGCCTCACGCAGCACGACATCTCCTTCACATAGAGATGATCAGGCTGTTGATTGTGGCCTGAGGAATGTTATCCCACTCCTCTTCAATGGCTGTGCAAAGTTGCTGGATATTGGCGGGGAACTGGAACACACAGTTGTAAAAGTCGATTCAGAACATCCCAAACATGCTCAATGGGCGACATGTCTGGTGAGTTTGCAGGCCATGGAAGAACTTGGACTTTTTCAGCTTCCAGGAATTGTGTACAGATGCTTGCAACATGGGGCTGTGAATTATCACTCAAACATGAGGTGATGGCGGCAG
The DNA here is from genome assembly GCF_034236695.1 of Oncorhynchus nerka. Taxonomy (NCBI): domain Eukaryota; kingdom Metazoa; phylum Chordata; class Actinopteri; order Salmoniformes; family Salmonidae; genus Oncorhynchus; species Oncorhynchus nerka. The sequence goes on from NC_088399.1 coordinate 74,814,750, forward strand.
ATGACTGGCACGACAATTGGCCTCAGGTTCTCATCATGGTATCTCTGTGCATTCAAATTGCCATCGATAAAATGCAATTGTGTTCGTTGCTCATGCCTGCCCATACCATAACCCCACCATGGGCCACTCTTTTCAAAACGTTGACATCAGCAAACTGCTCGCCCACGCGACACCATACATGCTGTCTGCCATCTGCCAGGTACAGTTGGAACCGGGATTCAACCGCGATGAGCACACTTCTCCAGCGTGCCAGTGGCCATCGAAGGTGAGCATTTGCCCACTGAAGTCAGTTACGACGCTGAACTGCAGTCAGGTCAAGAGTACAAATTATTTTATAGGACAATACACAAACGTTATTGAGAAAGACAATTAGAAAAATAAAATTATATTGAGTGAATGCATTTCTCTTAGTCTTGATAGGAGAGACGAAAATTGAATGAAGGTTACTTGTTGATGTGAAAATCTAAAGTGACAGATTTTAAGGTTGTAAAATATTTGGCAGAAAAAGGGAAAAAAAAGGGTCCCGCTGAAAAATAGATTGAAAACCACTGGTTTAATCGCTAAATCAAGTACATCTCAAATACTGTATGATCTAGTATCTTAAAGTATTCAACATACAGTGCATTCAAAAAGTATTCAGACCCCTTGACTTTTTCCACATTGAATACATTTTAGGATAAGGCTGTAACATAAATCTTTTTTTCCCCCTCATCAATCTACACACAATACAGCATAATGACAAAGCAAAAACAGGTTGAGACATTTTTGCAAATTTATACAAAACTGAAATATCACATTTACAAAAGTATTCAGACCCTTTACTCAGTACTTTGTTTAAGCACCTTTGGCAGCGATTACAGCCTCGAGTCTTCTTGGGTATGACGCTAGAAGCTTGGCACACTTGTATTTGGAGAGTTTCTCCCAGTCTTCTCTGCAGATCCACTCAAGCTCTGTCAGGTTGGATGGGGAGCGTCGCTGCACAGCTATTTTCAGGATTGAAACACAGTTGTTTCAGGTCTCTCCAGAGATGTTCGATCAGGTCCAAGTCCGGGCTCTGGTTGGGCCACTCAAGGACATTCAGAGACTTGTCCCAAAGCCACTCCTGCCTTGTCTTGCCTGTGTGCTTAGGGTCGTTGTCCTGTTTGAAGGTGAACCTTCGCCCCAATCTGAGGTCCTGAGCACTCTGGAGCAGGTTTTCATCAAGGATCTCTCTGTACTTTGCTCCATTCATCTTTCCCTTGATCCCGTCTAGTCTCCCAGTCCCTGCCGCTGAAAAACAACCCCACAGCATGAGGCTGCCAGGTTTCCTCCGGACGTGACGCTGAGCATTCCGGCCAAATAGTTCTATATTGGTTTCATCAGACCAGAGAATCTTGTTTCTCATAGAGTCTTGTCAAACTCCAAGCAGGCTGTCATGTACCTTTTACTGAGGAGTGTCTTCCGTTTGGCCACTCTACCACAAAGGCCTGATTGGTGGAGTATTGCAGAGAGGATTGTCCTTCTGGAAGATTCTCCCATCTCCACAGAGGAACTCGAGAGCTCTTTCAAGAGTGACCATTGGGTTCTTAGTCACCTCCATGACCAAGGCCCTTCTCCCCTGATTGCTCAGGTTTGGCTGGGCGGACAGCTCTAGGAAGAGTCTTGGTGGTTCCAAACTTCTTCCATTTAAGACCGATGTGTTCTTGGGGACCTTCAATGCTGCAGACATTTTTTGGTACCCTTCCCCAGATCTGTGCCTCGACACAATCCTGTCTCAGAGCTCTATGGACAATTCCTTCGACCTCATGGCTTGGTTTTTGCTCAGACATGCACTGTCAACTGTGGGACCTTATATAGACAGGTGTGTGCGCCTTTCCAAATCATGTCCAATAAATTCAATTGATCGCAGGTAGACTCCAATCAAGTTGTAGAAACATCTCAAGGATGCTAATGGAAACAGGATGCACATGAGCTCAATGTCAAGTCTCATAGCAAAGGGTTTGAATACTTATGTAATACATTTGCAAAAATTTCTATAAACTGTTTTTCACTTTGTCATTATGGGATATTGTGTGTTGATTTTTTATTCCATTTTAGAATAAGGATGTAACAAAATGTGGAAAAAGTCAAGGGGTCCGAATACTTTCCAAATGCATTGTATCCATTTGACACAGACCTGCCTGTTTCCTTAGTGCTATTTTCCAGTATTATCAGTAAACCAGTAGTATTTCTCAGTATTATCAGTAAACCAGTAGTATTTCCCAGTATTATCAGCAAGCCCAGTAGTATTTCAGTAACATTTCTCAGTATTATCAGTAAACCAGTAGTATTTCCCAGTATTATCAGTAAGCCCAGTGGTATTTCAGTAACATTTCTCAGTATTATCAGTAAGCCCAGTAGTATTTCTCAGTATTATCAGTAAGCCCAGTAGTATTTCTCAGTATTATCAGTAAGCCCAGTAGTATTTCTCAGTATTATCAGTAAGCCCAGTAGTATTTCTCAGTATTATCAGTAAGCCCAGTAGTATTTCTCAGTATTATCAGTAAGCCCAGTAGTATTTCTCAGTATTATCAGTAAGCCCAGCAGTATTTCTCAGTATTATCAGTAAGCCCAGTAGTATTTCTCAGTATTATCAGTAAGCCCAGTAGTATTTCCCAGTATTATCAGTAAGCCCAGTAGTATTTCCCAGTATTATCAGTAAGCCCAGTAGTATTTCCCAGTATTATCAGTAAGGCCAGTAGTATTTCCCAGTATTATCAGTAAGCCCAGTAGTATTTCCCAGTATTATCAGTAAGCCCAGTAGTATTTCCCAGTATTATCAGTAAGCCCAGTAGTATTTCCCAGTATTATCAGTAAGCCCGTAGTATTTCCCAGTATTATCAGTAAGCCCAGTAGTATTTCCCAGTATTATCAGTAAGCCCAGTAGTATTTCCCAGTATTATCAGTAAGCCCAGTAGTATTTCCCAGTATTATCAGTAAGCCCAGTAGTATTTCCCAGTATTATCAGTAAGCCCAGTAGTATTTCTCAGTATTATCAGTAAACTAGTAGTATTTCCCAGTATTATCAGTAAGCCCAGTATTATTTCCCAGTATTATCAGTAAGCCCAGTAGTATTTCCCAGTATTATCAGTAAGCCCAGTAGTATTACAGTAATATTTCTCAGTATTATCAGTAAGCCCAGTGGTATTTCCCAGTTTGACCAGTAAACCATTAGTATTAGTCTTAGTATTTCCCAGTAAACCCAGTATTATTTTCCAGTATGACAACGAGGTACAGGAGATCGCTCATACCCTACCTACGCATTCAGACACTTAAACGAAAATAGATTGTAAGAGATTAGAATAAACATTTATAGAATTTTTAAATACTCTTATTTTATTCAACGTCAATCTTTTGTTATAAACAGCAAAACAAGTCAGTGTTCTTAAAGTGTTAAGGACGAGTAATAATGCTGAAAGACCAATAGTAAAGTCAACTCACCCGAGCCTTCGAGCGAGTCTATTGAACTGCAGTAGGCTGCTGTTGGTAGGGACACGCAACAGGCCCTTTGCTTGGCTCAGCTGGCAGTCATCAAATGACAGGTCTGTGATGGGCAGCTCCAGGGCCCTATCAGAGCACAGAGAGAGCGGTCAGGACCCGCCCCTGACATGTCAGATATACTGTATACAATTTATACAATTTTTGACATGTGTTTTTCTGGATTTTTTTTGTGGTTATTCTGTCTCTCACTGTTCAAATAAACCTACCATTAAAATTATAGACTGATCATTTCTTTGTCAGTGGGAAAACGTACAAAATCAGCAGGGGATCAAATACTTTTTTCCCTCACTGTATGTGGCGGGCATTTCGAGAAGCACAAGAAACACAGATAGACAGATGTAAACTCAATGTAAAAGCTTGATATAAGGCCACAGACACAGTACTAACTTGGCCATGATGTGTCTGACATTGTTGGCGAACAGAGCAGGGTTGTTCTTCTCTTCCTCTGAAGGAGTGTAGAGCGGTAGGTACTGCAGGGAGAAAAAAAGTGATATCACCCGTCCATCTTCCGTTTCTTTATTTCTTCACTTTCTTTTGTCAATGTCTGTAAGCAGGAAGATGCCCCACTGTCTAATACGCCGCCGTCAAATAACCCCTGACCTCAAAAAATAACCCTTACCTCAATCTCTATGGGGTTGTGAAACTGGCACAGTGTCAGCCACAGTATCTCAAACCTGAGTAGAGAGAGTGAGAGAGTAATCAGTTCATTCAGAAAGGGAAAAGGAGTTACAAGGGAAAGACTGACGTGGGGGGGTTGAGATGAAAGAACAGAAAGAGAGGGAAGTTGTGCAGGGGGATATTGTGAAGATTAACCACAGGCCTGAATACACAACAGCATACTCTAATCTAAACCATATTGCCAGACCTCTCCACAAAAAAACAGAAAGAGGGCGATCGAGGGAGAAGAGTAATAGAGAGGAGAGAGAGAAAAGACAGAGAGCAAAATAAAAAATGTAAAACGAGGAAGAGATACTCACGCTCCAGGGCCTTGCCATGTCCATGTGATGGTATCCTGTCGGAAGAGGAAGAAGAAATGGGTTACACACCGCAGGACTGGGACCTACAGAGGCTGCATCTCCTCTGCTTTACTGAGATACATGAACAGGGATCAAATCGTACATGATTGTCCGTTTTTTTCAAAAGGTCAACTTATGTCACCTATTTTCGGACGAGTTGCATTCGTCAAAAGATGGACCATTCGTGATTTGTGTGTCAGACAATCATCTCAGTTGTCATTCATCCAACAACCGATAACTCCCATTTAAAAGCATTGGATCCATTCGAAACACTCGGACACAAAATCCCAGTGTGTTCATTGGTTACACACAGCAGGACTGAGGCCTACAGGGGCTTCCTCTCCCCTCTCCTTTGTCTGCACTGGTCTGAAAACACTGGACAGCTGAAAGCAACATGGAGGATCGTCTACTTGAGACAATGTGGCTGAAAGCCACTGTAGACTATTTTAGATGCAGGAAAGGAGACGAGGAAAGGAAGCCACTAGACTATTGAGATGCAGCCAGGGAGTCTCTCTTCTGCACATGGCTTTCTAGTTCAAGTTAGAGCAGGTAGTCACAGGTTTATAATTAATGAGGGTGTGAAGGGGCAGTGGAGAGAAGGACATGAAACGTGAGGGAGGGAGAGAGCACAAAGACAGCGAGAGAGAGAGATTAACTATCACTCCACACGAGCATGAAGCCAATCTGCACGGACACAGACGGACTCACACCGTGAGAAGAGAGAAACAGTCAACGGAGGGAGGGAGAGAAGGATAGGTATGTAAAGGAAAGCAGTAAGGGAGAGAGGGATGGTTTGGAGGAGAGGAGGGAGGAAAGAAAGAAGAGCATAGTTGTGCGTTCACCATTTTGTTGGGGTAACGCAGGACTACTGGTTGAACTGGAACTGCTGGAATGAAGGCCCCTGAGGCGAAAGAGAGAGAAAGGTTACTGAGTGAGTGTGTGTCTGTAGTTTTTTTAAAGAAGCATATTCATACTAGGCTTTGGCAGTATACCCTATAACGGTGTATTTGCAAATAGCCACGGGATGTTTTTTTAATACCGTCAACACCGGAAAATGATTATTTTTTAAATAAAAAAATTAAATACATTTTAATATTTGTTGCTACTTTAAGTAAATACCTGCAGTCAACTTGTGTAAAACGTTAAGGGAAAGTAGCAGATCGTACTCTTCTTTTCACTGGTCACATAATTATTTTGATAATGAAGTTTACAAACAACAAGAGACTTGTGAGTCACGCGCCAGGTGAATGTTTGCCAGCTAGACCTCATAACTATTAAGTTAACTAAATGATTTTCAGTTGTGCCTTTGGTTTGCTAATTTAGGAGCTAGCTAGTTATCTAGCTAAGTGGTTAGCTTCATGCAAAATTAAGCTTCTCTTGGTAACGTCAGATAATCCCTTCCTGAATCAAGAGCCTTGCAGTCTAATACTTGTTTTATGCGTGCAGCAAACGGAGTAGCATTTCTGAGTTACTTGCATGACCTTATGAGCTGGGATGTCTGTCCTGCAAATAGTTTGTCAGAGACTGTATAAAATGTTTGCAATACGCTAGTTAGCATTTAGCTTGCATTCACAAAGGAATTTTACATGTACTTGATAGCATTGCTAACCCTTGCATTACAGCTCAGTAGGGTTGGAAAATAGTGCCCCTTTGTGTTCAAACAAGGTCAGTATGAAGGTATGACAATCTGGATACTGCCCAAGCCGAATTCATGCTGGGTGGATGACTGACTTTCTGTGAGTGTACGATGACTGAGGTTCTGACAACCCTCACCCCAGGGACACACAACATCACCAGCCTGTGATAATGAATACAGTAATACAGCCTGGTCATGAGACTGCTGAAGACTACCCTGACCTCTGGCTGCAATGGAACAATTACCACTAGGATACTGTAAGAGTTGAGACTCTGGATGATACAGTTGAAGTGGGAAGTTTACATACACTTAGGTTGGAGTCATTAAAACTAGTTTTCCAACCACTCCACAAATTTCTTGTTGACAAGTCGGTTAGGACATCTACTTTGTGCATGACACAAGTAATCTTTCCAACAATTGTTTACAGACAGATTATTTCACTATCACAATTCCAGTGGGTCAGAAGTTTACATACACTAAGTTGACTGCGCCTTAAACAGCTTGGAAAATTCCAGAAAATGATGTCATGACATCATTTGAGTCAATTGGAGGTGTACATGTGGATGTATTTCAAGGCCTACCTTCAAACTCAGTGCCTCTTTGCTTGACATCATGGGAAAATCAAAAGACATCAGGAAAAAAAATTGTAGACCTCAACAAGTCTGGTTGATCCTTGGGAGCAATTTCCAAATGCGTGAACATACCACGTTCATCTGAACAAACAATAGTTTGCAAGTATAAACACGATGGGACCATGCAGACGTCATACCGCTCAGGAAGGAGACGCCTTCTGTCTCCTAGAGATTAACGTACTTTGCTGCGAAAAGTGCAAATCAATCCCAGAACAACAGCAAAGGACCTTGTGAAGATGCTGGGGGAAACAGGTACAAAAGTATCTATATCCACAGTAAAACGAGTCCTATATCGACATAACCTGAAAGGGCGCTCAGCAAGGAAGAAGCCACTGCTCCAAAACCACCATAAAAAAAAGTCAGAATACGGTTTGCAACTGCACATGGGGACAAAGATCATACTTTTTGGAGAAATGTCCTCTGGTCTGATGAAACAAAAATAGAACAGTTTGGCCATAATGACCATCGTTATGTTTGGAGGAAAAAGGGGGAGGCTTGCAAGCCGAGGAACACCACCCCAACCGTGAAGCACGGGGGTGGCAGCATCATGTTTTGGGGGTGCTTTGCTGCAGGAGGGACTGGTGCACTTCACAAAATAGATGGCATCATGAAGTAGGAAAATTATGTGGATATATTGAAGCAACATCTCAAGACATCAGTCAGGAAGTTAAAGCTTGGTCGCAAATGAGTCTTCCAAATGCAGAATGACCCCAAGCATACTTCCAAAGTTGTGGCAAAATGGCTTAAGGACAAGTCAAGGTATTGGAGTGGCCATCCCAAAGCCCTGACCTCAATCCTATTGAAAATTTGTGGGCAGAACTGAAAAAGCGTGTGCGAGCAAGGAGGCCTACAAACCTGACTCAGTTACACAAGCTCTGTCAGGAGGAATGGGCCAAAATTCACCCAACTTATTGTGGGAAGCTTGTGGAAGGCTACCCGAAACATTTGACCCAAGTTAAACCATTTAAAGGCAATACTACCAAATACTAATTGATTGTATGTAAACTTCTGATCCACTGGGAATGTGATGAAAGAAATAAATCATTCTCTCTACTATTATTCTGATATATCACATTCTTAAAATAAAAGTGGTGATCCTAACTGACCTAAGACAGGGAATTTTTACTAGGATTAAATGTCAGGAATTGTGAATAACTGTGTTTAAATGTATTTGGCTAAGGTGCATGTAAACTTCCGACTTCAATTGTATAAATAAATTAGAGTGAGAGAGAGATATGAAGGTATGTGTGAGAATGACTTGTTAGAGAACCATCTTAGTACAGCGGAGAGGAAGAGATGAGAGCCAGTCAGAGGACTAAACAAGAAAAGACTCATTGGTCAGAGACACCAACAACTAAGAGGGACAAAACTACACAGACAATTCACATACCGCCTCAACAGATCCATAGATGACGCAATCGCTATTGCACTCCACACTGCCCTTTCCCACCTGGACAAAAGGAACACTTACATGAGAATACTGTTCATTGACTGCAGCTCAGCGTTCAACACCATAGTGCCCTCTAAATGCATCACTAAGCTACGGGCCCTGGGAATAAACACCTCCCTCTGCAATTGGATACTGGACATTGACGATCCACCCCAAGGTGGTGAGAGTAGGCAACAACACATCTTCCACGCTGACCTTCAACACGGTTGCCCCTCAGGGGTGCGTGCTTAGCCCCCTCCTGTACTTCCTGTTCACTCACGACTACGTAGCGGCACACGACTCCAGCACCATCATTAAGTTTGCTGACGACAACGGTGGTAGGCCTGATCACAGACGGCGAGACAGCCTACAGGGAGGAATTCAGAGACCTGGCAGTGTGGTGTCAGGACAACTACCTCTCCCTCATCGCCAGCAAGACAAAGGAGCTGATCGTGGACTACAGGAAACAGAGGGCCAATCACGCCACCATTCACGTCGACAGGCTGTAGTGGAGATGGTTGAGAGCTTCAAGTTCCTTGGTGTCCACATCACTAACACAGTCGTGAAGAGGGCACGACAACGCCTCTTCCCCGTCAGGAGACTGAAAAGATTTAGCATGGGCCCTAAAAAAAAGTTCTACAACTGCACCATTGAAAGCATCTTGACTGGCTGCGTCACAGCCTTGTTTGGCAACTGCTTGGCTTCTGACCGCAAGCCACTAGTGTGTACGACCCAGTACACCACTGGGGTCGAGCTCCCAGCCATCCAGGACCCCTACACCAGGCGGTGTCAAAGGAAGGCCCTAAAAATGGTCAAAGATTCCAGCCACCCAAGTCACAGTCTGTTCTCTGCTCCCACCGAGTAAACAGTACCAGAGTGCCAAATCTGGGACCAAAAGGCTTCTGAACAGCTTCTACTCCAAAGTAGAAGTGTTATTTAAAGTGACTTTCTGCTTCTCACCCCATACCCACATGTACATAGTACTTGGTACCGGTACTCCTTTCCTATAGCTTCGTTGTTACTATTTTATTTTATCCATTTGCAAATGTTCTTTTTAACTGCATTATTGTAGAGAGTTTTGAAAGACGGGAACAAGGTTGGATAAACAGGGATTTAAAGCTGGCAATTTGGGAAATGTGGTCAATTAAATTCTTGATATTTAAATATAACTATTCACCCGTTTCATAAGCCAAAATATAAGAATGTTATTCCAACAAGAATTTAATCAAACAATGACTAGCTTCAAAATATACTTTTGTATTTTCTTGCATCTGGAGCAGTCTATGAATTTGAGTGGTTACATTTCCCTAGCCCTATCCCTCAGCTGGATACCCTAACAAATGGTGGGGACACCATTTTGTGCTTTTTTAAATCCCAGAATGTAGTTTAAACCCAGACAGGGTGAGACAGAGTTAGACAAGCATGGCTTATGGGGACAGGACGTTGACACTGGGTTGGAACAGAAGGGATTACTCTATGGGGACAGTCACAATGAAGAGGGGTCACTACAGTGGGAACGCACACACAAACAGAACAGACCCACAGTAACACTATCCAGAGACAGAGAGACAGAGACAGAGACAGAGACAGAGAGAGAGACAGAGAGAGAGAGAGAGAGAGAGAGAGAGAGAGAGAGAGAGAGAGAGAGAGAGAGAGCGAGACGAGAACGAGCGAGTGAAAGAGCCAGCTAGCGAAAGAGAGAGCCAGCGAGCGAAAGAGAGAGTGCGAGCGAGCGAAAGACCGCGAGCGAAAGTGCGAGCGAGCGAAAGACAGAGCGAGCGAAAGACAGAGCGAGCGAAAGACAGAGCGAGCGAAAGAAAGAGCGCGAGCGAGCGAAAGACAGAGCGAGCGACCCTGGGTCTCGACTCCACCCTGTGCAACTGGTTTCCTGGACTTTCTGACGGGCCGCCCCTAGGTGTTGAGGGTAGGAAACAACGTCTCAACCCCGCTGACCCTCAACACTGGGGCCCCACAAGGGTGCGTTCTCAGCCCTCTCCTGTAGTCCCTGTTCACCCATGACTGAGCGGCAATGCACGCCTCCAACTCAATCATCAAGTTTGCAGACAACACTACAGTTGTAGGATTGATTACCAACAACTAGGAGGTGAGAGCCCTCGGAGTGGGGTGCCAGGAACATAACCTCACACTCAACGTCACACTCAACAAAACAAAGGCGATGATCGTGGACTCCAGGAAAGAGCAGAGGGAGCACCCCTCTATCCACATCGATGGGACAGTAGTGGAGAAGGTGGAAAGTTAAGTTCCTCGGCGTACACATCACAGACAAACAAATGGTCCACCCACATAGACAGCGGTGAAGAAAGCGAACAGCGCCTCTTCAACCTCAGGAGGCCGAAGAAACTTTTACAGATGCACAATCGAGAGCATCCTGTCGGGCTGTATCACTGCCTGGTACGGCAACTGCTCCGCCCATAACCGCAAGGCTCTCCAGAGGGTAGTGCGGTCTGCACAACAGCCATCACTAACATTGAGTGGCTGCTGCCAACATACTGATTCAAATCTCTAGCCACTTTAATAATTAAAAATAGGATGTAATAAATGTATCACTAGTCACTTTAAACAATGCCACTTTATATAATGTTTACATACCCTACATTGCTCATCTCATATGTATATACTGTACTCTATACCATCTACTGCATCTTGCCTATGCCGTTCGGCTATCCATATATTTATATGTACATATTCTTATTCATTCCTTTACACTTGTGTGTGTGTATAAGGTAGTTGTTGTGAAATTATTAAATTACTTGTTAGATATTACTGTACGGTCGGAACTAGAAGCACAAGCATTTTGCTACACTCGCATTAACATCTGTGTCATGACGTTGGCCTCTTTGGGTATAGCAAGCCCATCCCACTCTCCCTGCCTCCCGCTTGCTTCCTTCAACTAGGTTGCTGTGGTCAGAGAGACATCGTAAATTCCTGAGAAGACCCTACCACATGGCCACACAGTAGAGAGTAGATTTTCATGGAGAACAAAGGAATTCCTTCCACCTCACAGAACTTGAGGTACAAACAAATTTCATGATCCGGAGAAAGTATAAAATATCGGTGAAGAATCCAGCTACTAACTGGTCCGTTTGTCACAACTTGGGGAAGCTCATGGGAGACGGTGTGGCTACATTACCATAACGCTGTTAATACACTGCTCAAAAAAACAAAGGGAACACTAAAATAACACATCCTAGATCTGAATGAAATATTCTTATTAAATACTTTTTTCTTTACACATTTGAATGTGCTGACAACAAAATCACACAAATTATCAATGGAAATCAAATTTATGAACCCGTGGAGGTCTGGATTTGGAGTCACACTCAAAATTAAAGTGGAAAACCACACTACAGGCTGATCAAACTTTGATGTAATGTCCTTAAAACAAGTCAAAATGAGGCTCAGTAGTGTGTGTGGCCTCCAAGTGCCTGTATGGCCTCCCTACAACGCCTGGGCATGCTCCTGATGAGGTGGCGGATGGTCTCCTGAGGGATCTCCTCCCAAACCTGGACTAAAGCATCCGCCAACTCCTGGACAGTCTGTGGTGCAACGTGGCGTTGGTGGATGGAGTGAGACATGATGTCCCAGATGTGCTCAATTGGATTCAGGTCTGGAGAACGGGCGGGCCAGTCCATAGCATCAATGCCTACCAGCATATGGTCTCACAAGGGGTCTGAGGATCTCATCCCGGTACCTAATGGCAGTCAGGCTACCTCTGGTGAAATGCCACCCCACACCATGACTGACCCACCGCCAAACCGGTCATGCTGGAGGATGTTGCAGGCAGCAGAACGTTCTCCACGGCATCTCCAGACTCTGTCACATGTGCTCAGTGTGAACCTGCTTTCATTTGTGAAGAGCACAGGGCGCCAGTGGCGAATTTGCCAATCTTGGTGTTTTCTGGCAAATGCCAAACGTCCTTCACGGTGTTGGGCTGTAAGCACAACCCCCACCTGTGGACGTCGGGCCCTCATACCACCCTCATGGAGTCTGTTTCTGACCGTTTGAGCAGACACATGCACATTTGTGGCCTGCTGGAGGTCATTTTGCAGGGCTCTGGCAGTGCTCCTCCTGCTCCTCCTTGCACAAAGGCGGAGGTAGCGGTCCTGCTGCTGGGTTGTTGCTCTCCTACGGCCTCTCCACGTCTCCTGATGTACTGGCCTGTCTCCTGGTAGCGCCTCCATGCTCTGGACACTACGCTGACAGACACAGCAAACCTTCTTCCCACCGCTCACATTGATGTGCCATCCTGGATGAGCTGCACTACCTGAGCCACTTGTGTGGGTTGTAGACTCCGTCTCATGCTACCACTAGAGTGAAAGCACCGCCAGCATTCAAAAGTGACCAAAACATCAGCCAGGAAGCATAGGAACTGAGAAGTGGTCTGTGGTCACCACTTGCAGAACCACTCCTTTATTGGGGTTGTCTTGCTAATTGCCTATAATTTCCACCTGTTGTCTATTCCATTTGCACAACAGCATGTGAAATTTATTGTCAATCAGTGTTGCTTCCTAAGTGGACAGTTTGATTTCAGAGAAGTGTGATTGACTTGGAGTTACATTGTGTTGTTTAAGTGTTCCCTTTATTTTTTTGAGCAGTGTATAATAGCCTCATATGAGGTTTACATCTAATTGTTGTATAAGATTAATGAGTGAGTATGATACTGTTTGTATAATTGTGTAATATGATTTTTGACTGTTTAATGAAGAAAAATACAATTCCCTTTTGATTTGAACTAAATCAGAGGACCGCCCCTGAGCCCAGTTAGGGTCAGGCCTCCTGGGACGGCCCCTTTTCTGCCATTCTGAATAAAACCCAACTTTGAGAAATTATCAGCAGACCGAGCTTACCTCAATTACGAGATGGCTAAAGGTTGCAGACCATGTTTTTCCCCATTAGGAGGACAAAGGTTGTAGATCATTGCTGGTTAAACTCTTAAGACTATCGATACCGACAGAATAAGAACAAGTCTGATATTGATTACTAGTCTGCAGCTAGGAATTTGGCATCATTGAACGCGAAGAACGACAACCACCGAAACATCCATTCTATAACGAATGTCACTCTGAACAATACCCTCTAACCACAACCGAGAGAGGGAGACTGACAATTCTACAAAATAAATGAACTTTTCACCAGCGATCAAGACGACACACTGAGCGTAAATATATATATTGATTGCAATTGTTCCCGAATGAGTGAGCGTTCATGTGCAAAGGATTAGCATTTCAATTGTTATAATTATCACTTTGTAGTGACTTCTTTGTTGACCCCCACTTCCCCTTTTGTCTAACAAGCCGCCATGCCGGTTTAGCAAACTAGGGCACATTCTCATTACATTTACCTTGTTTGTTTGTTTGTTTATGCATTTCTGTGAATTACTTAGTTAGTAATAAATACATGATTAAGACAATTGATGTATGGATGACTCATAGTGAAGACTGGGTTTGTGCAGATAACTAACAATTTACGACGTTTGGAATGAGACGTTTGGAGTGAGGTAATGTAAATAATTCATTAATTCGAAGACTAATTCGTCAGATAAAATATCTGAAAAGTTATTTTAGGAAATGATAACTTTGTAATCTGAATATTTTTCCTTGGTGCCCCAACTTCCTAGTTAATTAGTTACGTGATTAATCAGTTGATCGAGTAGTAACTAATTACAGATAATCTTTGATAAAAACTATCAGTCTTCAGTTAATGATAGTAAAGACAACATCTGCATGTGACCAATAACATTTGATTTGACAGACAGCAAGACAGAGAGAGACAGAGACACAGAGAGAGAGAGACACAGAGAGAGAGAGACACAGAGAGAGAGAGACACAGAGAGAGAGAGACACAGAGAGAGAGAGACACAGAGAGAGACAGAGAGAGAGAGACAGAGAGAGAGACAGAGAGAGAGAGACAGAGAGACAGAGAGAGCGAGGGTATGAGAGCTTGGTCAGCATAAAGAAGAACACATACCAGGCTTGAATGTGATGAGGCAGGATCTGTTGGTACATGTCCCCTCTGGAAATATCATTATCTGCACACACACACACAGTATATTTCATTTGACATACAAGATTGAGGAGGATTGGTCTTTACGTTAACACAAGCAGGCAGTGTGTGTGTTACCTGAGGCCACTCCCCTCCAGCATGGGCTCTGCGTTTGATCTCCTCAACTGTCTTCCTACGAGAATCCTGGTCCGACCGCGACACGAACACTGGCCTTATGAACTTTATCAAAGCTGGTGGGGCAGGGAGAAAGAGACAAAAGAGGGAGAGCGGAGAGACAAAAGGGGCAGGGGAGACAGACAGAAGGGGGAGGGGACGGAGAGAAGGGGGAGGGGAGAGAGAAAGAAGGGGGAGGAAGAGAGGTGGGGGAAGAGGGAGAGAAGGGGAGGAGTGAGAGACGGATAAGAGAGGGAGGGAAATGGAGAGATGATAGAGAGATTAGTACAGCATTATGACTAATAATAAGAATGTTATGAGATAACCCAGAATATGCTAATCATTAACACCTGGTCTCACCACCTCTACCTCTCTCCCCTCCCCTCCACTCCCCTCCCCTCCTCTCCTCTCCTCTCCATGTCCAGTCTGATAACCTCACTAACTCAGATCAGTCGGTATCTATCAGAAGACTGTGGTTCTCACCGGCCCTGATGGAGACAGAAAGAAATGAGGAAGACTATACTACCAGAGAGAGAGAAAATGAAGGCTACAGTACACACTTCCCTAGACAGTGAGACAGATTAAAAAAGCCTGACAAATGAGGAAGAGGCAGGGAGAGAGCGCGAGAGAAGGGAACGAGGTAGACAATGGTATTTAATGAAGATGATGAGGATGACTACTCACTACCCCAGACGGGGATATTCTTGCTCTCGGTCTTCATGACGATAGAGGCCATGGTCATGGTAATGGGGATGGCGTCGAAGTAGGAAGAGTGAGGGGCCAGGGTGAGGATGGGCGCCTGCGAGGGCGGGGCCGGTTCCCCCTTCACCGTCACCCAATGGAAACCTCCACAGAACCACATGGCACGCATGAGCACCCGCAGGGCTATGTCACAGATCCTATAGGAGAGAGAGCGAGACAGGGTGAGGGTGTGTCTGATTAACTGCTATTTACACAGGTAAGTCAATTAAAGACATGCTCTGGAACTTTGGCAACTTCTATGTATTTTTGTAAACCTCCCACTTTGGGCTGGATGCATCAATGAGCTTCAGCCCCCTCACCATTTGAGTGACAGCACAGCAGAGGTGAACACACAGCAGAGAGAGCAATGACGTGGTTCACATATCTGTACATGTGACGTAGTACAAGTACAAGTCAATTTTCAGGGACCACTTTTGGCTAGTGAGCGTAACTTTCAGAACTACTGGCTAAAAAGTACACACAATTACCGGAGAATCTCTTTAAGAATGCAATTACGGCCTGTATATATATATTCCAACTCCATTACCAGAATTATGACTACCCGTCCCTCCCAGGGGACTATATATATATATATATATATATATATACACACACACACACTCACATTAACATCTGCTAACCATGTGTATGTGACCAATAAAATTTGATTTGGAATTGATATACAATTCTCTCTCTCACACACACACCTCCTCCACCAGGTCTCGGTCTCCACGGCCAGTTCAGATCGTCCCAGAGAGGCAGCGAAGGCAAAGGGCCAGGCCAGCAACATGAGGAACACTGCAAAGAACAACCGTACTGGGAACACTGTCACAGTCATCACACCAATCTGAGAAAGGGGGGAGGCGGGGGGCAAGAGCAGAGAGAGAGAGAGACAAAATCAAATGGTGATGCATTCATTCATTCATAAAAACACAGAGGGAGACAGAGGTACAAATGATCACATTTCATCAGGGAAAGAATCTCTTTCTGTGAAGTTGGATTGACCCATAAAGAACTGCTCTGTTGAAGAAGACCATCCAGCAATGACAGACATACAGCTAGTCATCCCTCCTAGCTTTCTCCTTGTTTACTCTATGCTCCTTATGTAAGCATGATCACAACAGCTCATACAGAAACGCTATAAAAAAATCAAATTAAAATAAACTATCCAATGTGATTTCAGGTTTAAATAAAAATAAGTTAATTTAGTATCAAATTAATTTATGCTTACATCATTAAGGTCAAAGCAGATAACTATTGACCTGTCTCACCCTTAGAAGGAATATGGTTGTATGTCATGCCATCACCCCAAATAACAGGGTCACAATGTTAAGGCCCACTGTCATTTAAGATCCCACCCCCCTCTATTCTTCTACCCATCATCTGGAGACCTCTTATCCCTCTTCTGTCTGTTACAGTAGGGTGTTGTTGTTCTCACAATACTGCACGGTTCTCTATTGCTTTCTCTATAAATATATATTTCCCCTCTCCATCCCCCTCGCTCTGCCTGCCTACATTACAATGTGGTCTTCTTTCATTTCCCAGGGGACTCGTATTCCTTCTCTTCCCTCTCTCTGCCTGCCTACATTACAATGTGATCTTTCATTTCCCAGGGGACTATTCCTTCTCTTCTCCTCCCTCTCTCTGCCTGCCTACATTACAATGTGGTCTTCTTTCATTTCCCAGGGGACTCTAAACCTTCTCCTCCCTCTCTCTGCCTGCCTACATTACAATGTGGTCTTCTTTCATTTCCCAGGGGATTCTATTCCTTCTCTTCTCCCCCCTCTCTCTGCATGAATCCCTCTCTCCATCCATCTGTGTGAGCCCCAGGTGCAGAAAGCATGGCCAGATAAATAAACACTAATAGGGCTGGTTTATGACCCCCCCCCATTCCCCAAAACACCTAACGATCCATCCTGACCACCACCACCACCCCCTTCTGTAAATGGACCCATCCAAACAGTATAATAACAAATATTAGAAGCCATTCTACTGAGGTTATAACTCCATTACCAGAATTATGACTACCCGTCCCTCCTGTAGAATCAGTGTTTCCCTTACAATCATTTGGCAGCGGAGTATCGATCCCACTACTAAAAAAAAAATGATACATTGTAACACTCATCTTAAAAAGTGTGTTACAAGTTGCATATCTTCCTCAGATTCTCATCACATCACCCGGGAAAACTCCAAGGCCACTAGCTAGCCATCTTGTGATCCTGGAAGTCTAGCAAACCCTATAGATGTAATAACTGTTAGCTAAGATACACTAGCAAAATCATTTTGGGGGTTAATATAGAATTGGCTGGTGAAGTCATTGAGATCAGGAGATAAAATTAAAACTGTCCTCGATTTTCAGATGAGTTTAAAAATGAAGGTAATTTCAACCTCTACCTATCTGGACCCTTCATTTCCGCTAATTCCAAAGGATTAGGGCAAGGAGCGAGGGGTTGTGTTCTACAACTGGCACTCTTGTGAGCTGGTCTCCATGTTGGTTGTGAGGGAGGATTCAAGGAGTTAAAAAGGAAAGCTTTGTGTTGTGAAATATTCAGGAGGAGACTCAGTGGACGTGTGTGAGAGAGAGAGAGGAGGCATGCAAGAGAGACTAGATGCAAGCCTTTTGTTTCCTTAAAATGCACTGCACACACTTCCCTCCTCCAGGGTTGGCAAGGGCCATTAGGGAAAGGCTTCTCAACCCCTACACATGCGGACAAATGCACACACGCACTCTTAGGGGTGGGTATCTCCCCCCCTACACACACAAACACACGTAGGGGTGGAGTCCACCCAGCAGGCAAGCATCTTGCTGCCCTCTAAAAAGGGCGTCTGCATGCTTCCCATCCCAAACAGTTTGTGCATATATTATGACATGTGATGTCTTTGTTCGCTTGGTCTTCGACACTTCTTTCGAGGCAAGCCGAAGTTCGGTAGCCGAAGTCTATGCCCCTTCGTTGGTGATTGGTCAACAATGGGGATTCTTCAACGAAGGGACCTCTTGTGTTTGATGTCATTTAATGAGAGACTACTCGTTTTCATGCACATTTTTTCACTTGAGAAACACCCCCAAAGCCAATTCCTACTTTGGCTGCCTTTCCTTCCAGTTCTCTGGTGCCAATGACTGGAAGGAACTGCAAAAATCACTGAAGCTGAAGACTCATATCTCCCTCACTAGCTTAGAGCACCAGCTGTCAGAGCAGCTCACAGATCACTGCACCTGTACATAGCCGATCTGCAAATAGCCCATCCAACTACCTCATCCCCATACTGTATTTATTTATCTTGCTCCTTTGCACCCCAGTATCTCTACTTGCACATTCATCTTCTGCACATCAATCACTCCAGTGTTTAATTTGTATATTGTAATTACTTCGCCACCATGGCCTATTTATTGCCTTACCGCCCTTATCTCACCTTATTTGCACTCACTGTATATAGATTTTCTTCAGATGTATTATTGACTGTATGTTTGTTTATTCCATGTGTAACTCTGTGTTGTTGTATGTGTCAAACTGCTTTGCTTTATTCTTGGCCAGGTCACAGTTGTAAATGATAACTTGTTCTCAACTAGCCTACCTGGTTAAATAAATGTGAAATAAAAATAAACATACCCTAATTAGAAATCATGCATTACAGGTCACAGTCGCACTGAGCTAAAGGGTAGAGCTGCGGCTTTTAAGGAGCAGCTTAGAAGCTTAGAACCTGGCAGCTTAGAAGAAATCCCGCTATACCCTCCGACAAACCATCATAACAGGCAAAGCATCAATACAGGACTAAGATTGCCGGTGTAGTACGATTCACCAACGCTCGTCGGATGTAGCAGGGCCTGCAAACTATTACAGACTACAAAAAGGGAAGCACAGCCGAGAGCCGCCCAGTGACACGTGCCTACAAGTCGAGCTAAACAACTTCTATGCTCGTGTCGAGGCAAGTAACACTGAAACTAGCGTCCCACCTCGACAACTTTTGGTGAAATTGCAGAGCGCCAAATTCAAATTGAATTACTATAAATATTTAACTTTCATGAAATCACAAGTGCAATACATCAAAACAAAGCTTAACTTGTTGTTAATCCAGCCGCCATGTCAGATTTCAAAAAGGCTTTACGGCGAAAGCAAACCATGCGATTATCGGAGGACAGCGCTCAGCACACAAAACATTAGAAACAGTAACCAGTCAAGTAGACTAGTCACAAAAGTCAGAAATAGCAATCAAATGAATCACTTACTTTTGATGATCTTCGTATGGTTGCACTCACAAGACTCCCAGTTACACAATAAATGTTTGTTTTGTTCGATAAAGTCCCTCTTTATATCCAAAAACCTCCAGTTTTTGGCGCGTTTTGTTAAGTAACAATGGCTCAAATGCGGTCATAAGAGGCAGACGAAAATTCCAAAAAGTATCCGTAAAGTTCGTAGAAACATGTCAAACGATGTTTAGAATCAATCCTCAAGTTGTTTTTAGCCTAAATAATCGATAATAATCGTAAATTCAGAGCTTGTTGTCAGATCGTCCATTTGTAAACTGATTCACTCTCGGAGCGCACACTGGACGCACCGGCCAAGGAGTAGAGTTCATTTGAGCGTTCTGACCTTACAGCGGCAGTCAAGCACCCAAGCTAACGTTGGCTAGCTTCTTCCAGACAAATGAGACCACTGACAATAAATGCTCATAAATGCATTATTCTGCTGCACTCAGACGAGAGTGATCTGAAATCGGAGTAGATAGCCAGAGTGAATTTATGAAATCACCCGAATGTCCATTGAGAACGCACAATGACTATACCATTTAGCTAAGCTAAGAATGACGGGAATAATCAGGTCAATAAGCGTTAGGTAGTTAGACAGCATATAGTTAATATACTGGCAAGTTTGATGTATAAGTAGCCAACTAACGTTAGGCAACTAGCTAACATACCGGTATATACTGCTGTAATGATATGCTATGTGGTTCTTAAGGAACAAATTGTCAGCCAACATAGCGTATAAGGTAACTTATTTGAAAAGTCATTACTTTATTACATTGCTCAACATTTTCTTAGTTTTAACTAATTATGACAAATGTTATGAATTTGTAGCAGCTAATGGGGATCCTACAAATACAAAACTAATCCTAATGTCAACACACACACACAAACAGGCACCTCAAAGAATGCAAAGACTATCATTAGGCAAAATGGCAGACAGAGACAAGTCACTACAATACAGACCCCTCAGCTGTTCAATAAGTGAGTGACATCTTTATTTGGTTCATTGTGACGTTAACTCATATGGGGTGTTTTTGTTGTTTTGTAACCTCCTCTTCAAAACAGGACATCTGGGAGAGAGCGAGAGAGGCCCGAGGGAGGAATGTGGTTACACGTGTTGGTGTGACAGACACACACATCACCCAGTCATAAGGATCTGTTGTCAGCGGCGAAGGGAAGTAGCGTTTATGTTCAGGCAGAGAGAGACGGTTCTTAAATGAATCCGTGTGTGTACATAGAACAGAAAACACCCTGACACCGTCACAGTAAACAGCAGGTAGTAGGCTAGTGAGAACAAGACTAGACACCTGCTACAGTTTACAACTAGCAACCTTCACATCTCTGATAGGCCCAAGTAGCCTCCAGCACCTTCCTGTCCAACTAGCCTAACTATGACCTTGATCTGAGTTTAACAATCATTTCGATTTAATCTTTGATAGAAACATGCAACTGGATACACTGTCTTCTAAGAAATACAACAACAAAAAATGTAAAAGGTTAACGTGCTCATGATACAGTTGAATAGAAATGCACATTTCCTGAGGCTTGGCCTAGATCCAGAGACTGAAATAATTAGCACCAGATTCAGAAGCTGAACGCTGTTCCAAAGTCTCAATCGTTTCTGCTCCTTTATGGAGTCATGTTCTGCCCCTTGTCTCTGTGTGCAGTTTGTGTGTGTAAAGCAAGCCTCCTGCTGCAGGAGTAAACTTGTTTGCCGTGTTTATCTTCCACTGCTGGCACAAAATGTTCTGTGCCAAAATAGAGGCCAGTTTCCTGACCTTGTAGAGCAGGGCTCTCCAACCCTGTTCCTGGAGATCAACTGTCCTGTAGGTTCACACTAGTGGTCGACCGATTAATTAGGGCTGATTTCAAGTTATTACAAATCGGTAATCTGCCTTTTTGGATGCCGATTACGGCCAACTGCATTGCAATCCACGAGGATACTGCCTGGCAGGCTGACCACCTGTTATGCGAGTGCAGCGTCAAAAGGACCTTGTGGCTGCAACGAGCCAAGGTAAGTTGCTAGCTAGCATTAAAGTTCTCATAAAAAAACAATCAATCTTCACATAATCACTAGTTAACCTAGTAATATCAACCATGTGTAGTTAACTAGCTTGTCCCACGTTGCATATAATCAACGTGGTGCCTGTTAATTTATCATCGAATCACAGCCTACTTCAACGTCGCCAAATGGGTAATTTCACAAAAGCACGTGAAAAAAGCACAATCGTTTCACAAATGTACCTAACCATAAACATCAATGCCTTTCTTAAAATCAATACACAGAAGTATATATTTTTTAAACCTGCATATTTAGTTAAAAGAAATTCATGTTAGCAGCCAATATTAACTATGGAAATCGTGTCACTTCTCTTGTGTTCAGTGCAAGCAGAGTCAGGGTATATGCAACAGTTTGGGCCGCCTGGCTCCTTGCGAACTGTGTGAAAACCGTAATTAATTTGCCAGAATTGTACATAATTATGACATAACATTGAAGGTTGTGCAATGTAACAGCAATATTTAGACTTAGGGTTGCCACCCATTCGATAAAATACCGAACGGTTCCGTATTTCACTGAAAGAATAAACGTTTTGTTTTCAAAGTGATACTTTCCGGACCATATTAATGATCAAAGGCTCGTATTTCTGCGTTTATTATATTATAATTAAGACTATGATTTGACATTTGATAGAGCAGTCTGACTGAGCGGTAGTAGGCAGCAACAGGCTCGTAAGAATGAATTCAAACAGCACTTGACTGCGTTTTGCCAGCAGCTCTTAGCAATGCTTGAAGCACAGCGCTGTTTATGACTTCAAGCCTATCAACTCATAAGATTTGCCTGGCAATACTAAAGTGCCTATAAGAACATTCAATAGTCAAAGCTATACGATATACAAATGGTATAGAGAGAAATAGTTGACGCGTCATAATTCCTATAATATCTACAACCTAAAAACTACAACCTAAAACTTCTTAACTGGGAATATTGAACCACCAGCTTTTCATATATCTGAGCTAGGAACTTTATTTGACATGGCACTTTAACTTTCTTCTCCAACACTTTGTTTTTGCATTATTTAAACCAAATTTTACATGTATCATTATTTATTTGAGACCAAATAGATTTTATGTATTATATTAAGTTCAAATAAACATTATCATTATTCATTCAAGGATTGTTGTAATTGTGATTATTACAAATATTTATAAAAATGGTCCAATTAAATCAGTATCGGCTTTTTTTGGTCCTCCAATAATCGGAGTCGGCGTTGAAAAATCATAGTCGGTCAACCTCTAGTTCACACTCCAGTATTAATGCTAAATTGGAATTACTTCGCCACTACGGCCTATTTATTGCCTTACCCCCCTAATCTTCATTTGCACACACTGTATATAGACTTTTCTATTGTGTTATTGACTGTACGTTTGTTTATTCCATGTGTAACTCTATGCTGTTGTTTGTGTTGCGCTACTTTGCTTTATCTTGGTCAGGTCGCAGTTGTAAATGAGAACTTGTTCTCAACTGGCCTACCTGGATAAATAAAGGTGAAATAAAATACAAACAAACACTCCAACCTAGCACACCCGATTCCAATAATTAGCTGGTTGATAAGCTGAATCCGATTAGTTACAACTGGGGTTGGAGTGAAAATCTACAGGAGGGTAGCTCTCCAGCAACAGGATTGGAGAGCGTTGCTGTAGTGAACAGTATATGGATGAGTGACTGGGACACACCCTGGTCCTGGGGCTGTGAGAGAGCAGAGAGGCCATGAAGCCAGCAACAGGACTGGAGAGCGTTGCTGTAGTGAACAGTATATGGATGAGTGACTGGGACACACCCTGGTCCTGGGGCTGTGAGAGAACAGAGAGGCCATGAAGCCAGCAACAGGACTGGAGAGCGTTGCTGTAGTGAACAGTATATGGATGAGTGACTGGGACACACCCTGGTCCTGGGGCTGTGAGAGAGCAGAGAGGCCATGAAGCCAGGAACAGGACTGGAGAGCGTTGCTGTAGTGAACAGTATATGGATGAGTGACTGGGACACACCCTGGTCCTGGGGCTGTGAGAGAGCAGAGAGGCCATGAAGCCAGCAACAGGACTGGAGAGCGTTGCTGTAGTGAACAGTATATGGATGAGTGACTGGGACACACCCTGGTCCTGGGGCTGTGAGAGAGCAGAGAGGCCATGAAGCCAGGAACAGGACTGGAGAGCGTTGCTGTAGTGAACAGTATATGGATGAGTGACTGGGACACACCCTGGTCCTGGGGCTGTGAGAGAGCAGAGAGGCCATGAAGCCAGGAACAGGATTGGAGAGTGTTGCTGTAGTGAACAGTATATGGATGAGTGACTGGGACACACCCTGGTCCTGGGGCTGTGAGAGAGCAGAGAGGCCATGAAGCCAGGAACAGGACTGGAGAGCGTTGCTGTAGTGAACAGTATATGGATGAGTGACTGGGACACACCCTGGTCCTGGGGCTGTGAGAGAGCAGAGAGGCCATGAAGCCAGGAACAGGACTGGAGAGCGTTGCTGTAGTGAACAGTATATGGATGAGTGACTGGGACACACCCTGGTCCTGGGGCTGTGAGAGAGCAGAGAGGCCATGAAGCCAGGAACAGGACTGGAGAGCGTTGCTGTAGTGAACAGTATATGGATGAGTGACTGGGACACACCCTGGTCCTGGGGCTGTGAGAGAGCAGAGAGGCCATGAAGCCAGGAACGGGACAAACCACATTTCCTGCACTTCCAGAAAGAACTCTAGCCGAGTATTGGTACACTGTCAAACGTTATTGTACTGGTAGTAAGTTATGTCTGGGAACATCAACATGACAAACCACACGTCACACTCATCAGAATACTAACTAGCTACACACAGACTTGGTGCAAGCAAAATATATCATTTGCTGAATGATGCCGTATGCTACAGCCATTCTGTCCTATGCAGCATGGTCAGATACTGACAACTGCATGTCCAAGCCCCAAGGCTGTGTGTGAAAGGCTAAACAGAGAGTAAGGGGACAGCTGTGTGCATGTGACCATATTGATTTGGTGATTGACTGACCATCACATATTGGCACAGAGTCAATTATTCTTACTAGATACACAGAGAGAGGAAGAGACAGGTAAATTGAGGGAGCATAGAGGGAGCGGTGTCACTGTAATAGTGAAGGTGTAAACTTGGCAGTAGAAAACCTAACCAGTATATTTGACCTCTCAGCTTCCCTATCAAATCTAAAAAAGGTAAGCAGACAGCCTAAGAAAATTAACAAAAACCTAAGAAAGAAATTTAGAAACCGATCCAGCCAAAAACAGAGACCCAGAAAACCTGAGCCTACGCCTTCACTATGGTGAATCACTGAAACAATACAGAAATACATTACGGAAAAAGAAGGAACAGCACATCAGAAATCAGCTCAATGTAATTGAAAAATCCATAGAATCTAACCACTTCTGGGAAAATTGGAAAACTCTAAACTAACAAAGAGTTATCCAAAACAGAGATGTATGGATAAACCACGTCTCCAATCTTTTTGGCTCTATAACAAAGAACAAACAGCAAAAACATATACATGATCAAATACAAATCTTAGAATCAACAAGAACCCATTGGATTCTCCAATTACAGTGAATGAACTGCAAGACAAAATACAAACCCTCCAACCCAAAAAGGCCTGTGGGATTGATGGTATCCTAAATTAAATTACAATAATATACAGACCATAAATTCCAATTGGCTATACTTAAACTCTTTAACATCATCCTTAGCTCTGGCATCTTCCCCAATATTTGGAACCAAGGACTGATCAGCCCAATCCACAAAAGTGGAGACAAATTTGACCACAATAACTACTGGGGGCGATGCGTCAACAGCAACCTTGGAAAAATCCTTTGCATTATCATTAACAGCAGACTCGTACATGTCCTCAGCCAAAACAACGTACTGAGCAAATGTCAAATTGTCTTTTTACTAAAAAATTACAGTAAGACAGACCACGTGTTCACCCTGCACACCTATACTGACAAAAAAACTAAGGCAAAGTTCTCTCATACTTTATTGATTTCAAAAAAGCTAGACTTAATTTGGCATGATGGTCTGCTATACAAATGCATGGGAAAGTGGTGTTGGGGGAAATGCATACAAAATTATAAAATCCATGTACACAAACAAGAAGTGTGTGGTTAAAATGGGCAAAAAACACATTTCTTTCCAAAGGGCCGTGGGGGTGAGACAGGGATACAGCTTAAGCCCCACCCTCTTCAACATGTACATCAAGGAATTGGCGAGGGCACTAGAACAGCATGCAGCACCCGGCCTCACCCTACTAGAATCTGAAGTCAAATGTCTACTGATGATCTGGTGCTTCTGTCTCCAACCAAGGAGGGCCAAAAGCAGCAACTAGATATTCTGCACAGATTCAGTCAGACCTGGGCCCTGACAGTAAATCTCAGTAAGACAAAAATAATGGTGTTCCACTCACCAACCAAGAATTCACAAATAATGCATGCAGAACAGATTTATGCAGATACCCACTAATTATCTACAAATTCTACAACCACCTAAAAAGGAAGCAATTCCCAAACCTTACATAACTAACCAATCACCTACAAAGAAATGAACCTGGAGAAGAGACCCCTAAGCATGCTGGTCCTGGGGCTCTGTTCACAAATACAACCAGATCCGACAGAGCCCCAGGACAGCAACACAATTAGACCCAACCAAATCATGAGAAAACAAAAAAGATAATTACTTGACACATTGGAAAGAATTTAAAGAAAAACAGAGCAAACTAGAATGCTATTTGGCCCTAAAGAATGCTATTTGGCCCTAGAGTACACAGTGGCAGAATACCTGACCACTGTTACTGACCCAAAATTGTGGAAATCTTTGACTATGTACAGACTCAGTGAGCATTGCCTTGCTATTGAGAAAGGCCGCTGAATGAAGACATGGCTCTCAAGAAGACAGGCTATGTGCATGTGCACACTGCCCACAAAATGAGGTGGAAACTGAGCTGTACTTCCTAACCTCCTGTCAAATGTATGATCAGAGAAACATATTTGCCTCAGATTAAAAACAGACCCACAAAGAATTCCAAAACAAATCCCATTTTGATAAACTCCCATATCCATCTGAGATATCTACTGCATCCCTCATCCTCCACATACAACACCCATTCTGCCAGTCACATTCTTTTAAAGGTCCCCAAAGCACACACATCGCTGGGTCGCTTCTCTTTTCAGTTCGCTGCAGCTAGTGACTGGAACGAGCTACAACAAACACTCAAACTGGACAGTTTTATCTCAATCTCTTCATTCAAAGACTCAATCAATGGACACTCTTACTGACAGTTGTGGCTGCTTTGTGTGATGTATTGTTGTCTCTACCTTCTTCCCTTTGTGCTGTTGTCTGTGCCCTGTTTTATGCTGCTACCATGTTGTGTTGCTACCATGTTGTCATGTTGTGTTGCTGCTATGCTCTTTATGTAGTCTCTTTATGTAGTGTTGTCGCTCTTGTCGTGATCAAATCAAAGTTTATTTGTCACATGCGCCGAATACAACAGGTGTAGACCTTACAGTGAAATGCTTACTTACAGGCTCTAACAAATAGTGCAAAAAAGGTATTAGGTGAACAATAGGTAGGTAAAGAAATTAAACAACAGTAAAAAGACAGGCTATATACAGTAGCGAGGATATAAAAGTAGCGAGGCTACATACAGACTCCGGTTAGTCAGGCTGATTGAGGTAGTATGTACATGTAGATATGGTTAAAGTGACTATGCATATATGATGAACAAAGAGTAGCAGTAGCGTAAAGAGGGGTTGGTGGGTGGCGGGACACAATGCAGAAGCAGCCCGGTTAGCCAATGTGCAGGAGCACTGGTTGGTCGGCCCAATTGAGGTAGTATGTACATATGTACATGAATGTACAGTTAGTGACTATGCATGTTTTTTGTCCTATATTTTTTATTTATGTATTTTATATTTAAAACCCAGAACCCATCCCCGCAGGAGACCTTTTGGTAGGCAGTCATTGTAAATAAGAATTAGTTCTTAACTGACTTGTCTAGTTAAATAAAAGTTAAATAAATACAAAAACTTTTTTTTTAAATACCAGTGTGCAATTACAGCAGCAAGATTTGTGACCTGTTGCCACAAGAAAAGGGCAACCAGTGAAGAACAAACACCATTGTAAATACAACCTATATTTCTGTTTATTTATTTCCCCTTGTGTACTATTTGCAGATCATTACAACACTGTATATACACATATGACATTTGAAATGTCGTTATTCTTTTGGAACTTTTGTGAGTTAATGTTTACTGTACATGTTTTATTGTTTATTTCACTTTTGTTTATTATCTATTTCACTTGCTTTGGCAATGTAAACATATGTTTGCCATGCCAATAAAGCCCCTTGAACTGAATTGAGGATGGAAGGAAGACAGAGGGAGATGACAGAGTGAGAGAGGTGGGCAAAAGACAAC
Organism: Oncorhynchus nerka; assembly: GCF_034236695.1. Classification (NCBI taxonomy): domain Eukaryota; kingdom Metazoa; phylum Chordata; class Actinopteri; order Salmoniformes; family Salmonidae; genus Oncorhynchus; species Oncorhynchus nerka. The sequence goes on from NC_088399.1 coordinate 74,842,628, forward strand.
ACATGGAACATTTCATGTAAACACAGGGACTCAATTTTCCATTCCTTGGCTCAAACACCTTTTTTGTGTGACCCAGATCTATTCAAAAGCCACAGTTGGCAAGCCTCCATTGAACAGTGAAGGCTGCCCAGTCATTTAGGACAGTTTTACAGTTAACTGCTATTGGACATGGAAATCCACTGCAAACGTTTGAAATGCAAATTACGAGAATCAAGATCACCAATGCAATAGCTACAAAAAAGTTAGCTCTGATGTTATGTAAATTAAAACTCTTCTTGATATAATCAAATCTCCATAAAATACACCATATGTATAGATTTTAGTTTAGTCCCTACATGTAGTTTATGGTCAATATATACCAATTATTCTAGCTACCAGCTTCGACCACAACATGCAGCGGCACGCTTGAAACGCACAGAAAACTTGGTGGGTGCAGAACATCAGGTACCTAACTAGCATGCTAGTTAGCTAATAGCTACTGTAGCAGAGTGCCGTTAACTGACCAACTGGCTGGCAAAATATAACATTAGACCATATTTGAATGTTCATGAAATACGATTTCAACAAAAGTTAAACGGTTGCTTACCCTGATTTTCTCCAAGGGGGTGAATCGTAACTCGTGAACGAAAGGATTTCTGAAAGGGGTTGGCAAATCCGACCTATCTCTAATCTCCAAGGAAGGATGCTGCTCATCTGGCAACTTCATAACTGAAAACAAATAAACTAACACTTATCAGTTCGCAACGGTTTTTCTATTCCACAATAAACAGGCAATGCTTCTTTGAAACCGACTTTCTAGGCTAGCGACACATGTACTGATGGCGCTGATAGGTATGCTCCAGAAACATCAACTCGTTGAGTGGGGCGGGGAAGCGAGGATGGCTCATTTCAATGTACTGAGACTGCGCATGCGTAGTAGCGAGCCATACACTGACCACTTTGGAAGGTGTTGGATCTTTTTTACAGTGGTGCCAGAATTTCAGCACACATGCCACACACATACATACACACACGAGTCACGACACAGGCAGACACACACACAGGGACAACTGATATGAGTTTTGTGGGACATGACCTCTTTTCCTGGAATGTGTCTTTGAGATGTGCCAGATACCTTTGAGTGTGTATGAGTGTGAAGATGTAGTGCTTGCACTCTCACTTGTTACTCAGTTTGACGTCTTTGGGTCTCTCTTGTTTACCTTAATATGTAAAAACTGTATGTGGCTGTAGGTGACAATAATCCAGCAAATAGCTCAACATTATTGTTCATTCAGTCTGGATGTCATAATCATTTAGAATTATTTTCTTTGAAAGTTGTAGCTCTACCTGACAGGAGAGGCCCTGTCAGAGAAATGGCAGCAGGGTCATCAGTTAAAGAAGAATTATTCTTCTTCATGTGGCTTTCCAGCAGACTAGATTGCCAAACCTGGCCTGCTGAGGAGTGACGGACTCCATCCTAGCTGGAGGATCTTATCTACCAACATAGACAGGGCTCTAACTCTTCTAGCTCCACAATGAAATAGGATGCAGGCCAGGCAGCAGGCTGTTAGCCAGCCTGCCAGCTTAGTGGAGTCTGCGACTAGCACAGTCAGTGTAGTCAGCTCAGCTATCCCCATTGAGACCGTGTCTGTGCCTCAACCTGGGTTGGGCAAAACTAAACATGGCGGTGTTCGCCTCATCTCACTAGGATAAAGACCTCCTCCATTCCTGTCATTATTGAAAGAGATCATGATACCTCACATCACAAAATAGGGCTACTTAATGTTAGATCCCTTACTTCAAAGGCAATTATAGTCAATGAACTAATCACTGATCATAATCTTGATGTGATTGGCCTGACTGAATGTACTGTGTTAAATGAGGCCTCACCTCCTGGTTACACTAGTGACCATATCCCCCGTGCATCCCGCAAAGCCGGAGGTGTTGCTAACATTTACGATAGCAAATTTCAATTTACAAAAAAAAAGAGTTCCCTGAATTCCTGGAATAAATGTTGTGGATCTTAATGTTTTTCCTCATAATCCTGGACTCTCGGACCACCATTTTATTACGTTTGCAATTGCAACAAATAATCTGCTCAGACCCCAACCAAGGAGCATCAAAAGTCATGCTATAAATTCAGACTGCACGCGGATTCCTTGATGTCCTTCCAGACTCCCTCTGCCTACCCAAGGACGTCAGAGGGCAAAAATCAGTTAACCACCTAACTGAGGAACTCAATTTAACCTTGCGCAATACCCTAGATGCAGTTGCACCCCTAAAAACTAAAAACATTTCTCATAAGAAATTAGCTCCCTGGTATACAGAAAATACCCGAGCTCTGAAGCAAGCTTCCAGAAAATTGGAACGGAAATGGCGCCACACCAAACTGGAAGTCTTCCGACTAGCTTGGAAAGACAGTACCGTGCAGTATCAAAGAGCCCTTACTGCTGTTCGATCATCCTATTTTCCAACTTAATTGACGAAAATAAGAACAATCCGAAATGTATTTTTGATACTGTCGCAAAGCTAACTAAAAAGCAGCATTCCCCAAGTGAGGATGGCTTTCACTTCAGCAGTAATAAATTCATGAACTTCTTTGAGGAAAAGATCACGATTATTAGAAAGCAAATTACGGACTCCTCTTTAAATCTGCGTATTCCTTCAAAGCTCAGTTGTCCTGAGTCTGCACAACTCTGCCAGGACCTAGGATCAAGAGAGACACTCAAGTGTTTTAGTACTATATCTCTTGACACAATGATGAAAATAATCATGGCCTCTAAACCTTTAAGCTGCATACTGGACCCTATTCCAACTAAACTACTGAAAGAGCTGCTTCCTGTGCTTGGCCCTCCTATGTTGAACATAATAAACGGCTCTCTATCCACCGGATGTGTACCAAACTCACTAAAAGTGGCAGTAATAAAGCCTCTCTTGAAAAAGCCAAACCTTGACCCAGAAAATATAAAAAACTATCGGCCTATATTGAATCTTCCATTCCTCTCAACATTTTTAGAAAAGGCTATTGCACAGCAACTCACTGCCTTCCTGAAGACAAACAATGTATATGAAATGCTTCAGTCTGGTTTTAGACCCCATCATAGCACTGAGACTGCACTTGTGAAGGTGGTAAATTACCTTTAAATGGCATCAGACTGAGGCTCTGCATCTGTCCTCGTGCTCCTAGACCTTAGTGCTGCTTTTGATACCCCCACATAGCCTGGTTCCTCTCTAGGTTTCTTCCTAGGTTTTGGCCTTTCTAGGGAGTTTTTCCTAGCCACCGTGCTTCTACACCTGCATTGCTTGCTGTTTGGGGTTTTAGGCTGGGTTTCTGTACAGCACTTTGAGATATCAGCTGATGTACGAAGGGCTATATAAATACATTTGATTTGATTTGATTTGATACCATTGATCACCACATTCTTTTGGAGAGATTGGAAACCAAAATTGGTCTACACGGACAAGTTGAAGATATCTCTCTAGTGGTGTGGGGGCTGTGCTTTGGCATAGTGGGGGGGGGGGGTTATATCCTTCCTGTTTGGCCCTGTCTGGGGGTATCATCGGATGGGGCCACAGTGTCTCCTGACACCTGTCTCAGCCTCCAGTATTTATGCTGCAGTAGTTTATGTGTCGGGGGGCTAGGGTCAGTTTGTTATATCTGGAGTACTTCTCCTGTCTTATCCGGTGTCCTGTGTGAATTTAAGTATGCTCTCTCTAATTCTCTCTTTCTCTCTTTCTTTCTCTCTCTCGGAGGACCTGAGCCCTAGGATCATGCCTCAGGACTACTTGGCATGATGACTCCTTGCTGTCCCCAGTCCACCTGGCCATGCTGCTGCTCCAGTTTCAACTGTTCTGCCTGCGGCTATGGAATCCTGACCTGTTCACCGGACGTGCTACCTGTCCCAGACCTATTATTTGACCATGCTGGTCATTTATGAACATTTGAACATCTTGGCCATGTTCTGTTATAATCTCCACCTGGCACAGCCAGAAGAGGACTGGCCACCCCTCATAGCCTGGTTCCTCTCTAGGTTTCTTCCTAGGTTTTGCCCTTTCTAGGGAGTTTTTCCTAGCCACCGTGCTTCTAAATCTGCATTGCTTGCTGTTTGGGGTTTTAGGCTGGGTTTCTGTATAGCACTTTGTTACATCGGCTGATATAAAAGGGCTATATAAATACATTTGATTGATTGACTGTTATGCTAAAACCGGAAAGGGCCTTCCCCGAACTGTAACCACAAAGTTGGAAGCCATTGTATGCTGTCGCATTAATATTTTCCTTCACTGGAACTAAGGGGCCTAGACTGAACCATGAAAAACAGCCCCAGACCATTATTCCTGCTCCACCAAACGTTACAGTTGGCACTATGCATTCGGGAAGGTAGCATTCTCCTGGCATCTGCCAAACCCAGATTTGTCCATCAAACTGCCAGGAGGTTAAGCGTGATTCATTACTCCAGAGAACGTGTTTCCACTGCTCCAGAGTCCAATGGCGGTGAGCTTCACACCACTCCAGCTGAAGCTTGTCATTGTGCATGGTGATCTTAGGCTTCTGTGCGGCTGCTTGGCCATGAAAATTGTGCTGACATTGCTTCCAGAGGCAGTTTGTAACTCGGTAGGGAGTGTTGCAACCGAGGACAGACAATTTTACGCGCTTCTGCACTCTGCCAATCCAGTTCTGTGAGCTTGTGTGGCCTATGACTTCAAGGCTGAGTCATTGTTGCTCTTAGACATTTCCACTTCACAATAACAGCACTTACAGTTGACCGGGGCAGCTCTAGCAGGATAGAAATTTGATTAGATTACTTGTTGGAAATGTGGCATCCTATGGCAGTTCCATGTTGAAAGTCACTGAACTCTTCAGTAAGGCCACTCTACTGTTAATGTTTGTCTATGGAGATTGCATGGCTGTGTGCTCAATATTACACCTGTCAGCAACGGGTGTGGCCGAAATAGTCAAATCCCCTAATTTGATGGAGTGTCCACATACTTTTGAATATATAGTGTATATACATATACACTACCATTCAAAGGTTTGGGGTCACTTAGAAATGTCCTTGTTTTTTACAGAAAAACACATTTTTTATCCATTAAAATAACATCACATTGATCAGAAATACAGTGTAGACATTGTTAATGTTGTAATTGACTATTGTAGCTGGAAATGGCAGATTTTTAATGGAATATCTACATAGACGTACAGAGACCCATTATCAGCAACCATCGCTCCTGTGTTCCAATGGCACATTGTATCAGCTAATCCAAGTTTATAATTTTAAAAGGCTAATTGATCATTAGCAAACCCTTTGAGATTATGTTAGCACAGCTGAAAACTGTTGTTCTGATTTAAGAAGCAATAAAACTAGCCTTCTTTAGACTACTTGAGTATCTGGAGCATCTGCATTTGTGGGTTTGATTACATGCTCAAAATGGCCAGAAACAAATAACTTTCTTCTGAAACTCGTCAGTCTATTCTTGTTCTGAGAATTGAAGGCTATTCCACGCGAGAAATTGCCAAGAATCTGAAGATCGCATACAACGATGTGTACTGCTCCCTTCAGAACAGAGCAAACTGTCTCTAACCAGAATTGAAAGAGGAGTAGGAGGCCCCGGTGCACAACTGAGCAAGAGGACAAGTACATTAGAGTGTCTAGTTTGAGAAACATACGCCTCACAAGTCGTCAACAGGCAGCTTCATTAAATAAAACCCACAAAACACCAGTCTCAACGTCAACAGTGAAGAGGCGACTCCGGGATGCTGGTCTTCTAGGCGGAGTTGCAAAGAAAGAGCCATATCTCTGACTGGCCAATAAAAAGAAAAGATTAAGATGGGCGAAAGACCACAAACACTGGACAGAGGAAGATTTGAAAAAAAGTGTTATGGACAGACGAATCTAAGTTTGAGGTGTTCGGATCACAAAGAAGAACATTTGTGAGATGCAGAAAAATAGAAAAGATGCTAGAGGAGTGCTTGACGCCATCTGTCAAGCATGGTGGAGACAATGTGATGGTTTGGGAGTGCTTTGGTGGTGGTAAAGTGGGAGATTTGTACAGGGATCTTGAAGAAGGAAGGCTATCACTCCATTTTGCAACGCCATGCCATACCCTGTGGACGGCGCTTAATTGGAGCCAATTTCCTCCTACAACAGGACAATGACCCAAAACACAGCTTCAAACTATGCAAGAACTATTTAGGGAAGAAGCAGTCAGCTGGTATTCTGTCTATAATGGAGTGGCTAGCACAGTCACCGGATCTCAACCTTATTGAGCTGTTGTGGGAGCAGCTTGACCCATCAAGCCAATCCAATTTGTGGGACGTGCTTCAGGAAGCATGGGGTGAAATCTCTTCAGATTACCTCAACAAATTGGCAATGCTGTAATTGCTGCAAATGGAGGATTATTTGACAAAGTTTGAAGGACACAATTATTATTTGAATTAAAATCATTATTTATAACCTTGTCAGCGTCTTGACTATATTTCCTATTCATTTTGCAACTCATTTGCAGTGAGTAGTTATATAATTAAATTGAATCCAGAAATAGAAATGATTGGAGTGGAGGAAAGCAATATGCCTATTTGATATTCCAAATGACCTCCATGGCAACCAAAAACTTGATAGCAATAAATGATTTCCCAATTATTAAGATCTATAGAACCTTTAGATCCTTATTGAAAAGGCATACACTTGAAGAGTGCAGAGGATATTGTGCACGTGTGTGTCCTTGCTGCGTATTGTATGAGGATATTTATGGCGTTAGTGTTCGTGTTTTGTAAGCTACAGTATAATTATGAGGTTTTGGCACCACCATGTGGCATTGGACATGACTTCTACAGTTCATAAGGTGGAAAAAGACTATACTAGTCTCAACATAGCTTTCACTTATCACCTTCTTTCTGATAAGTAACCATGAATGGTATCCCAGCAGCATACCACCCTGCATCCCACTGCTGGCTTGCTTCTGAAGCTAAGCAGGGTTGGTCCTGCTTGGGAGACCTGGTCTCCTAGATGGGAGACCAGATGCTGCTGGAAGTGGTGTTGGAGAGCTAGTAGGAGGAACTCTTTCCTCAGGTCTAAAAAAATATCCCAATACCTAATTCGGAAGTTAGATGGGTGTCCTGACTCTCTGTGGTCACTAAAGATCCCATGGCACTTATTGTAAGAGTAGGGGTGTTAACCCTTGTGTCCTGGCTAAATTCCCAAGCTGTCCCTCATACCATAAATCACCTAATTATCCCCAGTTTACAAATGTCTCATTCATCTCCTGTAACTATTCCCCAGGTTGTTGGTGTAATTGAGAATGTGTTCTCAGTCAACTTACCTGATTAAATGAAGAATGGCAGACAAAGATAGGAAGCTATGGATTATTGGAACATGACCAAATATTCCTGTCATATCACACCAGTGAGGTTTAGGAGACCAAATGTGTCTTCATTGGATCAGCATCAAAGTTATTTAAAACCACTAAATGATGAATAGGTGCATTAGCTGTCATAGTAGCAACCTTTTCTCCATTGAGGCAACAGTGCATTTAGGCTGCCATATTTAACTTAGCCAGCTACTACTACATGTATCAGAATAGCTTCTTCTCCACTGTGTAGTTTTAAAAAGTAGAAGGGACTTGTTGAGAAAGAGAGAAGACAGGGAGGTGGTGGTGATAGGTGACAGACAGCGGGATTGGAAAAGGTCAATCAGTCAAAAACTTTAATGTGTCAATTCAAGTAACAAACAATTTAGAGGACCATACACCCCCTGCTCCTCTTCACCCCTGTCGCTGCTTGTGTCTGGGGTGAGCCTTACAGAACACAAATAGACGACCCCGCCGTACCACAAAGAAGCAATCTTTACAGCGCCGTTTCAGAGCGCTCTTGGTTTTCATCCCTGAAGCGGGCTGGAGGCAGGCCAGGTGCTGACACTGGCCTAGGAGGGAGCCACCATCCTGGGGAGAAGATCGAGGAGAAGAGACCGGGGGCTGGATGGGTCTACCCGGGGTCAGGAACCCTCTGGCTGGGTAGGATGTAAGGGAGGAGAGGCAGCGGGAGATGGTGGTGGCAGTGCTAGGGTAGATCCGGCTGAGGGTTATCTGGGTTAGATGGCAGGTTAGGGAGCTGACGATGCGGTATAACAGGAGTGGTGCCATGGTGTCACCAACACCTGTCTGGAGAGAGAGAGAGAACATATATTTTGGTTCACTTGCTTGGAGTTGTCTTCACCTGCTTGGAGTTGTGATACCTCCTTCCCATTCCTCCATTATCACTGAACATGACAGGTGAACGCAAATAGATGAAAAGCTATCCAGCCCTTTCAGGTACGAGTGGTGCTGGAGAGGAGGCAAAAATAATGCAGATAAAAATATAATGTGCAGTGTTTATTACGCTTTGCTTATCCTGGAGAATATACATTTCTGTATGCTCTAGCAGCAGATTCCAGCTAGCTTTACAGCGCATGATTCATGCTCGATTCTCAAGGCCAGCCGCGATCGTCCTTCCAACTGCCCGATTAGGCAAATGCAAAGTACCATTACTTGATCAGAATAACTTTCTGAATGTAACTGAATATGCACCAACCTTTCATCTACAATAACGGGTTAGATAGGGGAATAAACCCCTGAAATGCACCGTTTAATCAAAACAACAATGCCGAAGGACTTCTCTAGCAGAGCTATCGCTTCTTCCTGGCTGTGACGTAAGTGACTTTGAGAACGGTCACACGGAACGTTAGCAGTTTCTGTGTTGGTTCTTCACACACTTTCTCGCTTTCATTTCAACAGTAACGCGTTGCTGAATTGATCAACTACCACATCTTTACAATAATCCAATCCTTAATATGATAATGATGTCACTGTTGGTTGCAAACGATTCGTGAATAATATAATGGGATTCCCGGCACTTGGACCAGGCGGACGTATTTGGAGGGCGGAGAATCTCCCTATTCTTTGCAAAGCCTCCTGGGACAGAGTCCATTTTAAACATGGCGGCCGCGCTGCGTCGAATTCTGTCCTTCAGTAGAAATGCTAAAGTTTTTGTATCACCTTTGAAGACATCGGCGCTTTCTGTACAGCGCTACAGTCTAGAAGTATCGACCACTGGAGAGCAAGTTACCCACACTGGACAGGTAAATTAAGGCTCTAACGTTAGGCTTGTGTGTGTTTGCTTCCCCGAAAATATGTAATTTTCGGAACTAACGGCACACACGCGCACCGCGACCAAACCTTTGGCATAGTGTTAGATGTTGGTGTTATCAATTAGGATTTGCACCCTTGGTCCAACTTTGAGTTAGCTGCTCACCCACTATAGTAGTGGGGTTTTCATAGTCGGTAGGCATTGCCACTTCGGTCAAGACAAAGCTAGTCAGAGCAAAGGCAGATGACACTTTAGCTAACTAGCTGGACTGGAGTGTCATTGTACATAGCTACCTGTATGCTATTTTATTGATGGTTGTGATGAAACTAAACTGGGATCATGTAATGTATGTACATGTGATCAGTTATCTCGTATCTACAGTGCCGTTTCAAAGTATTCATACCCCTTGGATTTCTTCACATTTAAATGGGACAAAGTGAGATTTAAATGTTTTCTTTTTTTTTGTCAACAAGCTACTCAAAATACTGTCATGTCAAAGTGGAAGAAAAAAATCGAACAAAAAAATAATAAATAAATGAATGAAGCAATTAGGCAGGGGGGTGTGGTATAGCCATGGTATATCGGCCCTAATGGCTGTTCTTATGCGCGACTCATCGCGGTGTGCCAGGATACAGCCTTTAGCCGTGGTATATTGGCCATATACCACAACCCCCTGATGTGCCTTATTGCTATTATAAACTGGTTATCAACGTAATTAGAGCAGTACAAATAATTGTTTTGTCATACATGTGGTATACAGTCTGATATAGCATGGCTGTCAACCAATCAGCATTCAGGGCTCGAACCACCCAGTTTATAATACAAATTAGAGCACTAAAATATAGTTGTTTCTTAAGTATTCAGCCAATTTGCTTAGGCAAGCCTACATTAGTTCAGGAGTACAATGTGGCTTAACAAATCACATAATGGACTCACTGTGTGAAGAAATAATAAAAATAATAATAGGGGTTGACATGATTTTTCTCATATTTTTTCTAACCCTTCCTCTGTCCCCCATACATACATCTGTCAGGTCCCTCAGTCAAGTATTGAATTTCATTCAAGATTCAACTACAAAGACCAGGGAGCTTTTTTGAAAGCGTCATAAAGAAGGGCAGTGATTGGTAGATGGGTAACAATAACAAATCAGACATTGAATATCTATTTAAGCATGGTCAAGTTAATAATTATCCTGTGGATGATGTATTAAACCACCCAGACACATCAAAGATGGTCGTCCTTCTGAACTGAGCTTCAGGACAGGAGTGAAACTGTTCAGAGATGTTACCATGAGGCCATTGGTGATTTCAAACAGCTAGAGTTCAGTGGCTGTGAAGAAAATTGAGGACGGATCAACAAAATTGTAGTGACTCTACAATAATGACTTAAAAGACCAGAGTGAAAAGTAGAATGAAAATATTCCAAAACATGAATCTTGTATGCAACAAGGCAATCAAGTAATGCTGTGACAAAAGTTCCAAGGAATACACTTTTTTAGCCTAAATGCAAATATTGGGGTGTTTTTTTAGGATAGAAATACATGGGATGGAGCTAAACACAGGCAAAATCTTAGAGGAAAACCTGGTTCGGTCTGCTTTCAGCAGGACAATAACCGACACCACAAGGACAAATCTACACTGGAGTTGCTTACCAAGAAGACCGTACATGTTCCTGAGTGGCCAAGTTACAGTTTTCACTTAAATCTGCCTGAAAATCTATGTCAAAGAAATTGCTGTCTAGCCATGATCCCCAATGCCTTAACAGAGCTTTCAAGACTTTTGAAAAAATGTATGGGCTAATATTGCACAATCTAGGTATGTAAAGCTCTTAGAGACTTTCCCAGCTGTAATTGCTGCCAAATGTGTTAATAACATGTATTGACTCTGGGAGCTGGATACATTTGCAAACACTATATTTTAGTTATATAATTTATATAAATATTTTTAAAATGTTAACATTTTTCTTCCACTTTGACAGAGTATTTTGTGTATATTGTTGGGGAAAAAATGACAATTAAATCCATTTGAATCCTACTTTGTAACACAATAAAATGTGAAGAAATCCAAGGGGTATGAATACTTTTGCAAGGCACTGTAGATCATAATCCCAGCTATATCTGGTTGTACTAGAGATGTTCCTAATCAGTGTCTGTCTGCATGGTGTTTCAGGTGTATGATGAAAATGATCCCAGGCGGGCCAGGTTCGTGGGACGACAGAAAGAGGTAAAACTACGTCCAGTCTGGAAGGGCATCAATGGCAACCATGGGACTTCAGTGTAGAAGTTGAATCGTATGGCTAAGGGGCTGTTGATTCATACAACAACCTGTTGAAATACGGCCTAAAGCCGGGCACTGATAGATTTACAATGCATGTCTTGAGCAGTCCACTGAGAGTGAATGTTTACTACAATACAGAGTAGACTACAATGCTGTGTGGTGTGTTTCCAGGTGAACAAGAACTTTGCCATCAAGCTGGTGGCTGAGGAGCCGGTCAGTGGCGTTGAGGCCAGAGTGGTGTCATGTGACGGGGGTGGAGGAGCACTAGGCCACCCCAAAGTCTATATCAACCTGGTAATCATTTCTTTAGTATACTCTAGTTAGTCTACATGACCGTGAAGTGTACACTGGCTAGTGGTTATACATTTCTCTGAAGTGTACACTAGCTATTCTACATGTCCCCGAGGTGCACACTAGCTAGAGTAGTGTCGTGATGAGGGTGGAGGAGCCCTGGGCCATCCAAGAGTTTACATCAACCTGGTAATGCTCATAAGCTATGACCACATTACAAGCACAAGAGTGGGCGTAGCGATATTGTTTAGAAAATGTCCATCTTAAATAGAATTCGCATGACTCATGCAAGAACGGCATTGCACCAAGCAAGCCATTGTTTTTCAATGGAGGTGTGCTTTGGAGTGGGTGCCACTTCTGGGTTCAAGTAAATTGAACTTTAACCTCACCCTGTGCCTGACCTCATGGCACGCTTGGTGGCTTGCACGAATCAAGTGAATAAGCCTTTACATCAGGTAGAGTTCCTGTTTTTCAGCTTCACGCTACACAGTGAATTGGTCTATTTGATGTGATGTTCCACTGTGCTAATGTCTGTTTGCTGTCTTCTGTCTGTGTGTTTCTCCAGGATAAAGAAACTAAAGTGGGCACATGTGGCTACTGTGGACTGCAGTTCAAACAGACCCATCATCATTGAGACTTGTTCTCAGTCAATCTTGCTCTGTTTAGTGTTATTCTGGTTAATAAATGATATCTGCTATTCTCCTGTCTCTGTATGAGTTCCTATGAGTGGGGGGCGTATATGCATATGGAAGCTTTGACAGTTGGTAAATGCCTAGTCTTAGCACACAGACCCAAATCAAGGTTCCCAGGAGAGACTAGTAAATGTCACAATGGTAATTGCAATGAGTTGTATTTCTGGACCCTGCAGAAAAACATCTGGGATTTTTACACTTTTACAGTTCCCCATCCCACTGCCAGAGGGCAGCATTGGCTGACTTGTCAAAAGTGTTCATGCAATAAATAATTCAGTGAAACAACAAGGTGAAAGACAGACAGGGTGTTGTGGTTACTGTAGAAGCTGTGATGTGGTTAGTTTTGACAAGGGACTAAAGAGTTATTCTGTGTGTGTGGCAACAACACAAGGGCTTATTAAAGAGTTATTCTGTGTGTGTGGCAACAACACAAGGGCTTATTAAAGAGTTATTCTGTGTGTGTGGCAACAACACAAGGGCTTATTAAAGAGTTATTCTGTGTGTGTGGCAACAACACAAGGGCTTATTAAAGAGTTATTCTGTGTGGCAACAACACAAGGGCTTATTGTATTCTGTGTGGCAACAACACAAGGGCTTATTAAAGAGGTATTCTGTGTGTGGCAACAACACAAGGGCTTATTAAAGAGTTATTCTGTGTGGCAACAACACAAGGGCTTATTAAAGAGTTATTCTGTGTGTTTGTAGCCAAAAACACTGGCTTATTAAAGAGTTATTCTGTGTGTGTGGCAACAACACAAGGGCTTATTAAAGAGTTATTCTGTGTGTGTGGCAACAACACAAGGGCTTATTAAAGAGTTATTCTGTGTGTGTGGCAACAACACAAGGGCTTATTAAAGAGTTATTCTGTGTGTGTGGCAACAACACAAGGGCTTATTAAAGAGTTATTCTGTGTGTGTGGCAACAACACAAGGGCTTATTAAAGAGTTATTCTGTGTGTGTGGCAACAACACAAGGCTTATTAAAGAGTTATTCTGTGTGTGTGGCAAAAGGGCTTATTAAAGAGTTATTCTGTGTGTGTGGCAACAACACAAGGGCTTATTAAAGAGTTATTCTGTGTGGCAACAACACAAGGGCTTATTAAAGAGTTATTCTGTGTGTGTGGCAACAACACAAGGGCTTATTAAAGAGTTATTCTGTGTGTGTGGCAACAACACAAGGGCTTATTAAAGAGTTATTCTGTGTGTGTGGCAACAACACAAGGGCTTATTAAAGAGTTATTCTGTGTGTGTGGCAACAACACAAGGGCTTATTAAAGAGTTATTCTGTGTGTTTGTAGCCAAAAACACTGGCTTATTAAAGAGTTATTCTGTGTGTGTTTGTAGCCAAAAACACAATGGCTTATTAAATAGTTATTCTGTTCAAGTTGCACTTCCCGTGCTGGTATCTTAATTTTTCATTAGACATATCCACCAACGTAGCAAAACAAACTGCAGCTGGACCAGAACATAGCAGCACATCTTGCTCTTCATTTTAATCAGAGGGCTAATATTAGTACTATACATACCAGTCTCTCTTGGCTGAGTTGAGGAAATACTGACCGCTTGTTTTTCTAATGTGTTGGAAATTCCAAATAGTTTGCGTAGTCAACTTACACACAATCCTACCCCACCAGACATACCACCAGGGGTCTTTTCATAGTCCCCAGGTCCAGAACAAATTCAAGTAAACACAGTATTATACAGGACCATGAGTGCATGGAACTCCCATCTTATATACCGCAAGTGAACAGCAAACTTGGTTTCAAAAAACAAATAAAGCAATGCCTCTCCCCCATGTGGCCTACTTGTGTGTCTGTACTGACATGTATGTGTAATTGACAGATACACACTACTTTTAAATATATGTAACTTGTAAAGTCTTTTGTCTGTAATGTATTTTTCATTATGTGTCAGACCCCAGTAAGACGAGGTGTCTCCATTGGCTAATGGGGATCCTAATAAATCAAATGAAAACCATATCAGCACATAATCACTTTTATTCCAGCATTGTTCATACATGCACAAGGCATGATACTCGATAGTCACATTGGATGGTGTAAATCAAATCTAAAATATGTTTTAATTTTAGTAAACTATCAATGCGGTTAATTAATCTAAAAAATATTGCAATGGTAATCTTTGAACGCCTAAGCAATAGTTAAAATGGGGGTAGACCCCATATGAAGGCCCTCTTCACAGGGACCAGGGATATCCTTAAAGAACTCCTCCTGCATTCATCCTGCCCTCCACTCCCCCTTACTCCCAGGGGCGGACTGGGGCTAAAATTCAGCCCTGGCAATTCAGCCACAGCAGCCCACATCACTCCTAGACGTATTGTTACAGCCTGAATTCAACATTGAATAAATATATTTTTTCTCTCTCACTCATCTACACAAAATGACAAAGTGAAACCATGTTTTTTGAATTGTTAGCCCTTTATTGAAAATACAGAAATATCTCATTTATGTAAGTATTCACAACCCTGAGGACATTTACTCCTGAGGTGCTGACTTGCTGCACCCTCGACAACTACTGTGATTATTATTATTTGACCATGCTGGTCATCTATGAACTTTTGAAAATCTTGGGCATGTTCTGTTATAATCTCCACCCGGCACAGCCAGAAGAGGACTGGCCATCCCTCATACCCTGGTTCCTCTCTAGGTTTCTTCCTAGGTTTTGTCCTTTCTAGAGAGTTTTTCCTAGCCACCGTG
Organism: Oncorhynchus nerka; assembly: GCF_034236695.1. Lineage (NCBI taxonomy): Eukaryota > Metazoa > Chordata > Actinopteri > Salmoniformes > Salmonidae > Oncorhynchus > Oncorhynchus nerka. The sequence continues at coordinate 74,857,697 of NC_088399.1, forward strand.
CTTCTACACCTGTACTGCTTGCTGTTTGGGGTTTTAGGCTGGGTTTCTGTACAGCACTTTGAGATATCAGCTGATGTAAGAAGGGCTATATAAATTAATTTGATTTGATTTGAATACATGTTAGAACCACCTTTTGCAGAAATTACAGCTGTGAGTCTTTCTGGGTATGTCTTTTAAGAGCTTTGTACAGCTGAATTGTTCAATATGTGCACGTTATTCTTTTAAAAATTCTTCAAGCTTGGTTGTTGATCATTGCTAGACTGCCATTTTCAAGTCTTGCCATATATTTTCAAGCTGATTTAAGTCAAACTGTAACTAGGCCACTCAGGACATTCAATGTCGTCTCGGTTAGTAACTCCAATGGGGCTCCGGAGTAGCGCAGCGGTCTAAGGCACTGCATCTCAGTGCTAGAGGCGTCACTACAGACCCTAGTTTGATTCCAGACTGTATCACAACCGGCCATGATTGGGAGTCCCATAGGGCGGCGCACAGTTGGCCCAGCGTGGTAGGGGTTAGGGTTTGGCCGGGGTAGGCCAAACTAGACTGCCTAGTTAAATAAATATAAATAACACTAACTTTAGATTAGGCACTGCAGAAATAGTTTACTAATGATTAGTAAATAGTTTATTAATGTGGGAGTAATAATTCATAAATGGTGAACACACAATTTATAAATGGTTTATTACAAACCCTTAAAATAAAGTGTTACCAATATATAAAGCCAACATATTAAGGAACTGGCAGGACATCTGTGTCTCTCTGGTTGAAAGCCTAACTAGTTAAATTGAAAATAGAAGTGCCTGACTGTCGTATCTCTTCCCGCTATCCTAAGGGTTAATTACTATTACGTATACACTGAGTGTACAAATCATTAGGAACACCTTCCTAATATTGAGTGTCACCCCTTTAGCCCTCTAAACAACGTCAATTTGTTGGGACATGGACTCTACAAGGTGTTGAATGCATTCCACAGGGATGTTGGCCCATAATGACTACAATGCTTCCCACAGCTATGTCAAGTTGGCTGGATATCCTTTGGGTGGGGGACCATTCTTGATACACACGGGAAACTGTTGAGCGTGAAAAACCCAGCAGCTTTGCAGTTCTTGATACACTCAAACCGGTGCGCCTGGCACCTACTACCCGTTCAAAGGCACTTAAATATTTTGTCTTGCCCATTCACCTTCTGAATGGCAAACATACACAATCCATGTCTCAATTGTCTCAAGGCTTAAAAATCCTTCTTTAACCTGTCTCCTCTCCTTCATCTATACTGATAGAAGTGGATTTAACAAGTGACATCAATAAGGGATCATAGCTTTCAAATGGATTCAACGGGTCAGTCTATGTAATGGAAAGAGCAGGTGTTCCTAATGTTTTGTACACTCAAAACATCAATAAACTGACAGGAAGTCTCTCTCTCTCTCTCTATCTCTCTCTCGCTCTCTCGCGCTCTCTCTCTCTCTCTCTCTCTCTCTCTCTCTCTCTCTCTCTCTCTCTCTCTCTCTCTTTCTCTCCCTCCCTCCCTAAGTCCACTACACTTGACTGCTGCAGCTGAGATGTCTGTCCTGCTAAGCCAAGCATCACCCAGCAACCTCCAATGGGAACATTTGATTTTAAGTATCCATAATAAACTATTTACAATGCGTTCAAGAACTATTCAGACCCCTTGACTTTTCTACATTTTGTTACGTTACAGCCTTATTCTAAAATTGATTAAATATTTTTCTCCCTCATCAATCTTCACACAATACCCCATTTAAAAAAATATATATTTATTTTTTTAACCTTTATTTAACTAGGCAAGTCAGTTAAGAACAAATTCTTATTTTCAATGACGGCCTAGGAACAGAGGGTTAACTGCCTGTTCAGGGGCAGAATGACAGATTTGTACCTTGTCAGCTCGGGGATTTGAACTTGCAACCCTCCGGTTGCTACTCTAACCACTAGGCTACCCCATAATGACAAAGGCAGAAACAGTTTTTAATAAATGTTTGCAAAAACAAAAGTAACTTATTTACATAAGTATTCAGACCCTTTGCTATGAGATTCGAAATTGAGCTCAGGTGCATCCTGTTTCCATTGATCATCCTTGAGATGTTTCTACAACTTTAGTCCACCTGTGGTAAATTGCATTAATTGGACATGATTTGGAAAGGCACACACCTCTCAATATCAGGTCCGACAGTTGACAGTGCGTATCAGAGCAAAAACCAATGCACTGTATAAGGTAGTTGTGAATGAACAAACACATATATCAAACCAATAAGAAAATCACCGAATAGATGCATTAAAGATGGCCATTGGCTTATTTAATACCTACATATTTCAAATTGTAGGTATTCCCCCTGCCCACTTTAGATAAGTGTTTATTAGGCTACATATAATTCAATTTCAGAAAACAGAGAGAGACTGCCAGTTCCTTGATGGTTTGGCTGTAGCATGAAGGAATCGTCAGTCTCTCTCTCTCCCTCTGTTTCCTTTCATTGAATTCAATATGCAACCTTCTGTGTTTGTCAAAGAACGATGCCGGGACTAGTTTATGTGGATGCGGATTTCCAGCATTGTGCTTCGTTTGACAGTGCCTGTATGCGTATCTTTCGGCCAAGAAGTGACGGGCCTTTCAGCGAATGAAATAAGTGGGAGATAGGCCTTCAGTGCTGTGGCTATGTAATGTAGTCTTAACACCAGAGTAACTTGTTACTACAGCTCATAAACTCACTTGTTACTACAGCTCATAAACTCACTTGTTACTACAGCTCATAAACTCACTTGCTGGGCTGAAGTGACTGAGAATCAGAAGCGGATAAATATTGATTAAACAAAATACACAGACAGTTCCCGAATTGACCTTTATTGTAATACATGATGACTTGTGTTTAGTAAAAAGCACTGTATAAATGTCTAGTAGATGGCTATTGCCTTACCTATGTGTTATAAAAGCCAATCGAATGGCTTGTTAGGCTATAATGTAAGTACCCTAGTGTCTAAATGTTCTCCCGAATCCCCCTTTACCTAATTAGCCTACTATTGTAGGTATGAAATATATGTCATACAATTTACAGCCAAAATATGAGTCCTAACTGGCAGTAGTACACTACATGATCTGTGTCAGTGTGCGTGTGTGTCTTTCTCTGTTTTCTTCCTACCTCGACTACACCACAGCATCTGATCTGTCTTTTCTCACAGACACACCACTCGGACTAGCAGAACCACAACTTTTAGCAAATAAGTCGGTTAATTTCACACATTTAGCAGTGTCGGCCTCAAGCCCTTTTTGGTCTCTAACTTTTTTGGCGTTACCCTACCGTTTAGGGCATCCTAGCCCCACAGCTCACTTTTCTTATCATCTGTATGCATACATGTTCTATGTGTTGTCTTAGGAATTCAACAATCTCTGTGTTGGTCTTGCCAACCCCCATTGTCACACCTCTGAGGAGCAAAGGTTACATCCTGTAGATCTGAAATATGATTGGAGGTTAACTTTGCAGTAATACTATTGGTCAACACCTCAGGTTTTCAATCCAAACAACTCAGATGCTTATAAAAGGTTAATTTTTCTTTCTCTTGTTTGTTCCTGACCTGCTGTGATGAGGTACTCTTTCTTTCTCTTTCCACCCCATGGGCTTTTGGGGGCATGTCCTTTCAGGCTATGGTTTCTCTCTCTCTCTCTCTCTCTCTCTCTCTCTCTCTGACCATGCTCTGAAAAATGACTTGTAACGCTTGTTAATGCCTTGTAACTTAAGATTGAGGCCTTGTATGTGAATCCATTCGTTTTACAATGTAATTAAATACACTTGTATTTAGAATCCATTCTCAGACATTTCTTCATTACCTATTAGTGTAACTCAACCATAGTCTCTTGCATATTGCTAATCATCTTTATGGATTCAGATACAATTGTTAATAGGCTAATGGCTTAGCCTTATTAGTAGTTGCATATGAGGTATTTACGATATCACTACATCCGTTTTCTGTTTTGACTGAGTGACTGACAGAGTCAGAGCGAGTCTTACTCGCCTTGATGATCCGCATTTGACTTTGAATGCGAATTTGCGCCACCTCAGCTCAGCCAGCCTATCTTGGTAGGGGAGCCGACCGTTGCCCACTGGTCAGCCAAATGCTCAGTATAGATGATTATGGCAACAGAGAAATAGCACAAAAGTTTTTTTTTTAAAGGCTCATGGGCCGCCGGGCCGTGTCCAGTATTTTTTGTAGATTATAAACTCAGCAAAAAAAGAAACGTCCCTTTTCAGGACCCTGTCTTTCAAAGATAATTCGTAAAAATCCAAATAACTTCGCAGATCTTCATTGTAAAGTGTTTAAACACTGTTTCCCATGCTTGTTCGATGAACCATAAACAATTAACAAACATACACCTGTGGAACGGTTGTTAAGACAATAACACCTTACAGACAGTAGGCAATTAAGGTCACAGTTATGAAAATTTAGGACACTAAAGAGGCCTTTCTACTGACCGAAAAACACAATAATAAAGATGCACAGGGTCCCTACTCATCTGCAGATGAGGGCAATAAATTGCAATGTCCGTACTGTGAGATGCCTAAGACAGTGCTACAGGGAGACAGGATGGACAGCTGATTGTCCTCGTAGTGGCAGACCACGTGTAACAACACCTGCACAGGATCGGTACATCCGAAAAACACATGCGGGACAGGTACAGGATGGCAACAACAACTGCCTGAGTTACACCAGGAATGCACAATCCCTCCATCAGTGCTCAGACTGTCCGAAATAGGCTGAGAGAGGCTGGACGAAAAATCCTAATAGTATCCGTAAAGTTCGTAGAAACAAGTCAAACAATGTTTATAATCAATCCTCAGGTTGTTTTTAGTCATAATAATCAATAATATTTCAACCGGACAATAACACCATCAATATAAAAGGTAAACAAGAAACCGCACTCTCGGTCGTGCGCATTAAAAAGCTCTGGGCCACTGCAGTGTCCACTCATTCAGAGAGGTCTTACTCATTCAGAGAGGTCTTACTCCCTCATTTTTCAGAATACAAGCCTGAAACCATTTCTAAAGACTCTTGACATCTAGTGGAAGCCATAGGAATTGCCATTTGAGTCCTAAATCAATGGATACTGTAATGGCATTCAATAGAAAACTATAAACGTTTAAAAAATCCCACTTCCTGGATACATTTTTCTCAGGTTTTCGCCTGACAAATCAGTTCAGTTATACTCACATACATTATTTTAACTGTTTTGGAAACTTTAGAGTGTTTTCTATCCAAGTGTTTTCTATCCATATTCTATCCATATGCATATCCTAGCTTCTGGGCCTGAGTAGCAGGCAGTTTACTTTGGGCACGCTTTTCATCTGGAATTAAAAATAGTGCCAGACAGGAATGTCAGTGTTCTGCCATGGCCAGCGAAGAGCCCGGATCTCAATCCCATTCAGCACGCTTGGGACCTGTTGGATCGGAGGCTGAGGGCTAGGGACATTCCCCCCAGAAATGTCCGGGAACTTGCAGATGCCTTGGTGGAAGAGTGGGGTAACATCTCACAGCAAGAACTGGCAAATCTGGTGCAGTCCATGAGGAGGAGATGCACTGTAGTACTTAATGCAGCTGGTGACCACACCCTTTGTTGAGGGACAAATTATTCCATTTTTGTTAGTCACATGTCTGTTGAACTTGTTCAGTTTATGTCTCAGTTGTTGAATCTTGTTATGTTCATCCAAATATTTACACATGTCAAGTTTGCTGAAAATAAAACGCCGTTGACAGTGAGAGGACGTTTCTTTTTTTGCTGAGTTTCGATTTTTTTTGTCAGTTTCGACCAGCCCAGAGTAATAAATGATGGTGTGGCCTTTCTGGCATTTGCCAGAATTGACAGACAGCCAATCCGCCCATGCTCACTCCCACATTTCCGAGCCTGTAAGTCAGCTGCCCTCTACCACCTCTTGAAGATGTCAGGGGAGCTCCAGTCTGATAGAGAACAGCCGTGTGGAACAATACATGTTTGAAGAAGATCATATATATATTTCAGCAGCCTTATTCTCCATAGACCTGCATGCCAAATTGGCCCAGGCAGGGTGTAGTAGGGCTGGGCTACAGATGCAGACAGACAGTGCTAGAGCTATTCTGTCCCGGTCTGGCGATGCAGGCAGCCATTGGAACTGCGTTTTCCACACCATGGCACTCAGGTTGGGAGGAGAGCATTCAAGCTGATATAATTGGTCTTGGTGACACAGGAAGAGAGGGTTTGATGCTATGGTAAGAGGGTAAGACTCATTCATAGTCAGACCAGGGATGGGTGATTGAAAGAGAGAAGAGGAGGCCATTGTTAGAAAGGATGTTCGGTCAGGGTTAGGGAGTTGAGAGGTTGAAAGGCGTGGAGGTTTTAGTGAGTCACACACTGGTTGGTTAAGAGGTGTGTGTGTATAGGTTGCAGGTGCTTGGCTGGTTGGGGCATTGCTCTGAGCGAAATCTTCAGATGAAACTGAGCATATGAATTGTGTTGAATAAAACAGCACCTTTTTCAATTATTCATCCCTCTAAAATACTCTGACCAGCTAATAGATATAGAGATGCAATACTGAGAGGAATCTGTAGGTAGAATTTAAGACTGTTATCAAATCAAATCAGTCAAACGTATTTTAGTCTGATGTGCAATTAAGCTTATTTTCACTGTCTAGGATGAGTGCAAGCTGTCAAATCACTTTTTTTTAATAGAAAGAGAAAACACATAGAAATGTTATTGACAGGAAATGTTGTTATTGAAGGAGTATGATTTACACAGCAATCCTTCCATCCGGCTTGTATTTAATAATGAGACCTTTTTGAGAATATCTTCAAAGTTCTGTTGTTTCACATGCAGACAAAGGAAAGTGAAGGTATGTTTTTTGTGTGGAGAAGAGGTTAGTAAAAATCTCCAATAGATTCCTCTATGCAGAAGATAATGAGGATAAATGCCATTGAATTTCCTCTCTACACACACGCAACACACACACACACACACACACACACACACACACACACACACACACACACACACACACACACACACACACACACACACACACACACACACACACACACACACACTCTCTCTCTTTCGCTCGCTCTTTCCCTCTATAATCACTGCATTCTCAACATAAAATACAATTTCTCACCGTTTAATTGCCCCATTAAAAGATTGTACCTCTAAGATCTGTCACATTATTGAGCCTCCAGCCTTACTAAGGAACGACCCCTGCTCTCACTTTAGTCAATTATCTAACCTTCACTTTCATAAAGTCACACTGGGTCTAATCTGCCCATAGACACAGGTCTAGGATCAGCTCACCATCCTTCAATCCTAACCTTTACCATTAAGCGTATAAAACTCATAACTGACCATAGATCATTGTCTTGGAGGGACTTCCTCCTCCTCAGCTGAAGTAACAGACTACAGACGTGACCTTTATCATGTAGACAATGTGACATGTTCTAGTGCCAGGGACAGAGAGGGTAGCTGGGGGAAGCAGACACCTCCGCTAAGGGGGGTGACGTGACAGAGTCTGGAGAGAGAGTTAGCTCTCAGCACTCTGATAGCCTCATACGATTTGAGTGTGTGTGTGTGTGTGTGTGTGTGTATGACAGGACACAGGAAAGAATGGTGTGGCCGTGGTGTGTGTCTGGAAGGGGGGGAGAGAGTGTGCATTCTTATAAGTGTGTGTGTGTGTGTGTGTGTGTGTGTGTGTGTGTGTGTGTGTGTGTGTGTGTGTGTGTGTGTGTGTGTGTGTGTGTGTGTGTGTACGTAGGTGCGTGTGTGTGTGAATGAGGCTGTTGAGTGGGCTATGTGTTAGACTGAAGGTGTAGACAGCATAGGAGAAGTCAATAGAATGCTCTTAAAGGAATGAACTACTTCCTCCCCTGGAGTCTGCAGTAACACCCTTCCACATACCTTCCAAGTTAGATATTCTGAAAAGACTGACGGTGAACTATAAACAGGGCTACCACCTTATTGTGGGAGATGGAATGAAATTCTATTATAATGATCACAATATATACATGAATGTTGTACATAGTTCCACCCATATACAGTGCCCTCTGGAATTCTTCAGACCCCTTGACTTTTTCCACATTTTGTTACGGTACAGCCTTTTTCTAAAATGGATAAAATAAAACAATCCCTCAGCAATCTACACACATTTTTGCTAATGTTTAAAAAAATCAAAAACAGAAATACCTTATTTATATGGAGTCCACCTGTGGTAAATTCAATTGATTGGACATGATTTGGAAAGGCATACACCTGTCTATATGAGGTCCGAACAGTTGACAGTGCATAACAGAGCAAAAACCAAGCCATGATGTCGAAGGAATTGTTCGTAGAGCTCCGAGACCGCATTGTGTCGAGGCACAGATCTGGGGAAGGGTACCAACAAATATCTGCAGCATTGAAAATCCCCAAGAACCCAGTGTCCTCCATCCTTCTTAAATGGAAGAACTTTGGAACCACCGAGACTCTTCCTAGAGCTGGCCGCCCAGCCAGACCTGAGCAATCAGGGAGAAGGGCCTTGGTTAGGTGAGGTGACCAAGAACCCGATGGTCACTCTGACAAAGGTCTAGAGTTCCTCTGTGGAGCTGGAAGAACCTTCCAGAAGAACAACCATTTCTGCAGCACTCCACCAATCAGGCCTTTATGGTAGAGTGGCCAGCCAGAAGCCACTCCTCAGTAAAAGGTATATGACAGCCTGCTTGGAGTTTGCCAAAAGGCACCTAAAAACTCTCAGACGATGAGAAACAAGATTCTCTGGTCTGATGAAACCAAGATGGAACTATTTAGCCTGAATGCCAAGCATCACGTCTGGAGGAAACCTGGCATCATCCCTAGGGTGAAGCATGGTGGTGGCAGTATCATGCTGTGGGGATGTTTTTCAGGGGCAGGAACTGGGAGACGAATCAGGATGGAGGGAAAGATGAATGGAGAAAAGTTCAGAGAGATCCTTGATGAAAACCTGCTCCAGAGTGCTCAGGTCCTCAGTCGGGGGTGAAGGTTCACCCTCCAACAGGACAACGACCCTAAGCAGACAGGCAAGACAAGGCAGGAGTGGCTTTGGGACAAGTCTCCGAATGTCCTTGAGTTCCCCAGCCAGAGACCGGACTTGAACCTGATCAGACATCTCTGGAGAACCCTGAAAATAGCTGTGCAGCAACACTTCCCATCCAACCTGACAGAGCTTGAGAGGATCTGCAGAGAAGAATGGAAGAAACTCCCCAAATACAGGTGTGCCAAGTTTGTAATGTCATACCCAAGTAGAATCGATACTGTAATCGCTGCCAAAGGTGCTTCAACAAATTACTGAGTAAAGGGTATGAATACTTATGTAAATGTATATTAAACAAACAAAAGAATATTAGCAAATATTTCTAGAAACTGTTTTTGCTTTGTATACGGTATTGTGTGTTGTTTGGTGAGGGGGGAAATGATTTAATCCGTTTTAGAATAAGGCTGTAATGTAACAAAATGTGGAAAAAGTCAAGGGGTTTGAATACTTTCTGAAGGCGCTATATAACTGTGAAATTGCTGTCATCTGAAGGGCTTTGCCTGTTCACGTAATTATATTTCTACGGTTCCACCACTTACAAAATCTAAATGTAAAAGCAGACTTTATGTTGAAAGAAAGACATGCACTGCTCAGGCATTTGACAGATGCTTGCCTGTAAATGTTTGCATGATCCGTCCCCACAGGGTGTGCAATGGGTGGGCTGTTTTATTTACTGGTGTGAAACAGACAAGCTAACATCAGGTCCGACCTGTCTCTGCTGCTCTACTAGACTGGGCATTAAACACACTATGGCTTAATTGCATTATCTGGCCCACAGAGCATGGTGTCGTGTGGGAGAAGTGGGAGAAGTGGGAGAAGAGAGAGAGAGAGAGAGAGAGAGAGAGAGAGAGAGAGAGAGAGAGAGAGAGAGAGAGAGAGAGAGAGAGAGAGGCAGAGAGACGAGAGGCAGGGTGGGATATATTGTTTGTGTGTCTAGACTGTCTATGGTTGAAGTTGATGAGGGGAAGTGAAGGGGGAGAGGAGGGGGAGAAGAGAGGGTGAGAGGAGAGGAGGGGATGGGATGACAGAGAGGAAGGAGAGAGGTGCAAAAGGATGAGAGAATTTAGCAAGAGTAGAGGTACTGTAAGAGAGGAGGAGGAGAGGAGAAAGGAACGGAAGGAAAGACAGAGGATGTCAGAGGATGTCAGAGGATGTCAGAGGAGGGTAAAGAGGGAGAAAGGAACGGAAGGAAAGACAGAGGATGTCAGAGGAGGGTAAAGAGGGAGAAAGGAACGGAAGGAAAGACAGAGGATGTCAGAGGAGGGTAAAGAGGGAGAAGGAAAGACAGAGGATGTCAGAGGAAGGAACGGAAGGAAAGACAGAGGATGTCAGAGGAGGGTAAAGAGGGAGAAAGGAACGGAAGGAAAGACAGAGGATGTCAGAGGAGGGTAAAGAGGGAGAAAGGAACGGAAGGAAAGACAGAGGATGTCAGAGGAGGGTAAAGAGGGAGAAAGGAACGGAAGGAAAGACAGAGGATGTCAGAGGAGGGTAAAAGGGAGAAAGAACGGAAGGAAAGACAAGGATGTCAGAGGAGGGTAAAAGGAAAGGACGGAAGGAAAGACAGAGGATGTCAGAGGAGGGTAAAGAGGGAGAAAGGAACGGAAGGAAAGACAGAGGATGTCAGAGGAGGGTAAAGAGGGAGAAAGGAACGGAAGGAAAGACAGAGGATGTCAGAGGAGGGTAAAGAGGGGGAAAGGACAAAGAGAGGATGGAGAACAGATTCACATCTCCACTGGTCAGACAGAGACATGGAACACATGCAGTATTGAACTTAACTCATAGTGAGAAAACCTTCAAGTTGCCACTCAGCAGTGCAGTGCTCTGCAAGATAGGCTAGTGCTCTCCAGTACTTGAGGCCCCTGTCCCCGCAGCTGATGAGAGTGCCAACGGGTACTCCAGTCCCATTAAGCGCACTCTCCCTCTCTCCTCCCATCGCTTCATATCTTTGCCCTCACATCTCCTCTCACCTCAGAGCTAAACGGCATAGATGATATAAGCACACTGAACTTTGGGGGTTCATTTTTAACCTTTCGATATATGTGTATTATTGTGTGCTTTGGCTCATTGTAGAGTTCTCGTTCGGGGTTGGGAGTTTATCATCTCACAAATTGCAATTGAATAAAATGGAATGATACCCTAGAGCAACATTTCAGAGATTGTCTATTGTATAGGCTAATCACCACACCACTTTTATAATCCTTAGTTAGCTCTCTGTGAATAAGACTAGAGGATTGTTTGTTATAGTATGGCTCCATTCATCGTGCTCAAGAAAGTAAACTTTACAGGAAGAGCCAGATGTCATTATTTATCATCTTACATCTCATTTATTTATGAAACAGAAAAAGAATGGAATTCTCGGTTGAATTCTTCTTGAATTATTTAGACTGAAATGGTTAATTCCATACAAGGCCTCGGAAGATCTCGGCTCTGTTCTGTTTAATACTTTATTATCTTTCCTAAACCGAAAACGCAGGAGAAAGGAAGAGAGAGGGAAAAGTAGTTTATCCATCCTGGACCCTATAATTGTTCTTCAACTCTTATTTAGGAAGTGTTTATGGAACATTTTAGGATGCCTAAAATTCGTGAAGTTCTGTTGAATAATTTATTGTTTTTGACAACTTAAGGTTTGTGGGATATTGTAGGATTTTAGGGTGGGAAAGCTTTTGCTGTAGGTCTATAATGTTATTTCTTACTAAATTGGCTTGATGCAACGACATTAATGAAGCATCGTATAAAGTGATAATTATATGACGGGTGGGATAATTCAAAGAATCAAAATAAGTCCATGATGTAGGCCTTTACTATATATATTTACAAGATGTTTACCTGATCGAATTTGAACTGATTTGTATCAATATTATTCATCCATTCGATTTCTCTCATGCCATGTATTATTCAAACCGTTGAAAAGTCTCACTCAACCCTCGGGTTGAATGGCATCACGTCATGGATCTCTTAAAATGTTAGGCCTAGGCTACTCCTATCCCTTCAGCGGGAAAATACGAAGATATTGCATGAAGTCAGTGGAGATAAAGCTATTAGATTAAGAAGTGTGTTAAGGAGCTCAACTCTTCGCTAATGGAGTATATTCTATAATGGAGTATATTTTATCATGACCCGTTTAGAGAGCGGTGGATGCGCAGCTCATGGTCCCAGGTTGATGCAGTCAAAAGCCGCCTAATGAAAAGAGACGCATCGCTGATTGCTGCTATATCTGGGCCCGCTGTGGAAGTGGCATCGATTTAACAATTTAGCAGCCCTGTCCTCTGTGTTGGAATTAGTCACGGCTCAACGATGCCCAGCTTGCCGCCTTTTACACACACACACACACACATAAATGAGGGAGAAATATCCTACACTCTCTCTCGCACTCCAAGGTGCATTAATTGAGGAACTATATGTGCAAAAATGTAGTCTTGGAGGAAATTGAAAGATCAATACAAAATATAAAATAAACCTAGAAATATAATAGGTAAAAATATGGTTATTATTATATACATATATATATATATTGCATGTCATTACTAGACTATGATATATGTGCATGTGATTTAGTAGATGTTGGTTTACGCGACACAATTTCAGCACCATGGAGAGCGAACACAAGGCACCCATAAAGGTTCATCCTTTCAATTTTGCCTTAATAACACATTTAAGATAGTTGCATTTGCAAAACGTAGGCTACAGGCTGGTCAACAACGTACCCTGTTTCAGCACCATGGAGAGCGAACGCAAGGTGAAATCACACTCAACAGAGAACATCATTCTGCAAAAAAAAACAATTGTTTATTTCCGTGACTCATCAACTGCAATCGGACTTTAGTGCAAGAAGTGTGAAATACGTCTATCAGATGTGATCATAAGCAAAACATACTGTATATTATGCACTACTTGGTTTAAGAGGAAACATTGTGCTGTCATGCTTCAGGTTATTATAAGAGGTCTGGAAAAGGTGTACACCACTAGGATACTCTGTGTCCCCACTTCCCAGATCATAAAACAACATATTATCAGTGTGTTTTAGTGATTCAACAATCCAGAACTTTTTAATCTGTTGAATGTGGGGGATCATTTTACTGGGAGAATGGGTAGGCTACTACTTTGCTTTTCTTAGTGTCCAAAGGGATTGAATCCCTCTTTTTTCCACTCATTTAAAAATGCATTTAAAGTGAAAGTAGTCTGAATTAGATATTTATGCAAACCGTCATTGTTCTGATGTTTGTCATTATAACGTCATTATACTGCCGTTTATGTGCATTCATGTATTGACATTTTTCTAAAACAAAAAAAGGCATTGGAAGCATGTAGTATCATAAGGAGTTCAGATAGCCTTCTGCTCAGGTTGAGTTAATTCAAATGGTGAGAGGATAGCAGTCTCTGTATGTCTCTCTAAGGAAGTCGATACATACTGCAAAGACGAGGTAACATGTTCAACAGAGTTCTGCCGTCCATCGCCTATCCATTTAACCCAATCCACACCCTGTCCATGGCTGACTTGGACAGCACAGGTTTAAAGGAACTCTGTCTGAACAGGGGGTCGTGGAATACCCCGTCCACCCAATCTCTCAGAGTAGCCACTGGCGAGTCCTGCTGCTCAGCCGCCCTCACCTTCAGGTTGGGTACTTCGGTCAGATACCCCCCTGGGGAGAGGGCCTCGCTGGGGGTGGCTGTGTGCATGCATGGAGGGAACTCAGGTTGGATAGCAGCAGTTTGTGCAATGGACCAGATGTTAGGTTTGCTGCTCTCTGTACTTCGCAGGTCCCGTTGAGTGTAGAATGAGTTGGTTGTTCGGTCGTGGTCTGGTGTGTTTTTGAGGCAATCTGCTGACTGTGGCAATCGTTCATTCCCGTGTCGGAGTGTGTCTGGGGTATGTGTGAGTGGGCTGTTGGAAGGGTCTTTGGGGTGGTGGCGCTGGTCCGGTGGTGTGTGTACTGGGGTGTCTTTGGTGTGAAACGGGTGTTTAGGGTCGCAGTCAGAACCATCTGACTCCAGCAGATCAAAGTCCTCCAGTTCACTCTGTTTTAGGTCCACACACCTCCCCGTTACAGAGTCTACAACCAAAAAATACAAAGACGTTTTAACAATCACAAAATTGACAGGACGGATAGAAAGCAACTTCCATATAAATGAATGGGAAGCCATTTTAACAGCCAGATCACTCGTGATACAGGTCAGTATTCGACGTCCATCCATGTCTGTGGATGTCAGGAGATGACGTGGAAACCAGCCACTTGGGGAAACAGTAAGCATCTGCCTCTGATTCCAACGGTTGAACATTTGAATCCTGCGATAGCCTATCCCAAACCTTAACACTATACCTTAACCATTCAGAGTTAATGCCTCACCTTAAGAATTTGGAGTTAATGCCTGAACTTAACCATAAACACTTCGAAATTTGATGTTTGGAACAACTTCCAAATTTCAAGTTTGAGAAACATGGATGAACATCTGATTCTGAGTTGACTGTGAGAGCGGGTAGCATGTTAATGGGTTCGTCTAGTTAATTATATAAATCTATGGTACACATGCACTCACCATCAACATCTATCTCGCGTTTAATTGGCTCCTCCTCTTGCGATCCCTCCACACCATCACTGTCATCTTCACAGCCCCTCTCATCAGAGCTTTTATTGGCTCGTGGTGACCATGTGACTTTGTTCTCCTTCTTCAACCTCCGCCGTGCATTGGCAAACCACGTGGACACCTGAATGAACAAACACATTAATAAATCATTACATATTTGATCAATTCCCAAGCCTACTGTTGTGGCCCTGAGCACGGCACTTAACCCCTAAACCTGCTCCAGGGGCATCGTATGTATGTGTATTTGGGTCTTTAGGAGGCTTTAGGATAAAGCAGAAGACACATTTCTGTGGGATGTAATCTTCTTCTGTGATTAACCAGTGCCTAGTACTCCTCGATCGAGCATGTACTGTTACACATGATAAGTTCAGAAGAGCTCCAACTAACATATTCATCCCCAAACACTGAGCCAGTTGTTACCTGTGTAAGTGTCATCTTGGTGATGATGGCCAGCATGATCTTCTCTCCCTTGGTGGGATACGGGTTCTTCTGGTGCTCCTGCAGCCAGGCCTTCAGAGTGCTGGTGGTCTCCCTGGTGGCGTTCTTCCTCCGTGCTGCGGCACTGTCCACAGATGACCCATACCTGGGAGAAGCGAGGTGAGGGGAGTGGTGTCAGAATAGGAGTGAATTTGACAGAGAAACTCTTCCAAATATTGCATTTTTCACATTATGTTGAATGGATCTAATATGTGCTGGAGCTTCGTTTTCAAATATTGTATTTTTTCCTCCTTGTACTTGGTGTTTGACATATATGTTCAAGAGATATACATGTGTAGATGGAACTATGTTATGCATCAATGCCTTATTCCTATTTCTCATATTTAGATCATATTTTGATGTTTACAAGAATTACAAGTTATTTAGAAACAGATAACATAGTAGTAGACATACCCATATCGGTCATATGGATACTGCCCAAATGCGTAATCATATGGATAGTATGCAGGGGTTTGAGAGGCCCCCACATGTGCAGACGCTCCATCTTTGGACTCCAAGGTTCCCTGCAGATATGAAATCAAAAGACTTTCATTGACATAACTTGACAAAACCTTTCAAAAACGGAGTCAATTATGTTTTGTTTAGTCTACTTTGCTCACCACAGATATGGATCAGTCCAGTGCGCACGAATTGGACAAAGGTTTGTCCTTTTTTATTTTCGCTGACATGACCAATTAAATGAAAAAAGAAGATAAAAAGAAAAAAAGAAGAAGGAAAGTCAATATAGGGAAAAAAAGCCTACCTACCCTGGCATACAGAGCTGTTGCGTCGCCTCCGCAGGTGCCATAGTACCCTTGGCTCTTTCCATAGCCAGCTCCATACACACCCAGACCTATAGCCGGGGTTGGTATCTCCTGGCCCGGGGAGCCGAGCAGCCTGCTCTCGTACGCTGGGCACCGAAGAGGCTGGGGAGAGGGATGCGTCACACCTGAGTCCAGGAGAGACCTTCCGCCAGGCTCGAAGCAGCTGGCCAAAGAGCTCGTGCTCATGAGGAACTGGCGCGAAAACAAGAAAACATTATTTAGTACAAATATAGACAATACGCAATACATGAGCACAAAACGAAAAAGGCTACCAATAAATCACAGTTATTTTGTAAAAATAAAAAAAACGTAGGCTATATGATGTATCTGCAAAACCGGAGACACTAGCTTATGAAGTACAGAAACAAACAATGTTTTCCTTCACCACACGTTCAAGTTTCTTCTAATTGAGTGAAAAACGCATTACCTGGTGTGTGGGTGAATAGGGGTATCCTAGCTGCGGGTAAGCCATGATATCAAACATCAGTGAATGGCGGCAAACTTTAAAGGATCAAGCACCAGCACAATGTCCAACTGTCACTCATCAATGCATCAGGATCAAGTAGCCCGTAGACGCTGATCTAAGGTCAGTTCCGAAGAAAGAATCTGGGTAAGTTACACGTGTGCTAGATCTGTGCGTAAAGGTAACTTTGACTAAATCAAATCAACACCAAGACACACTGCTTTCCACTGCGGGTAACGTGCCGGCACCCAATATTTGGTTTGTAATGAACAGTCTGCTTCAGCTGTTCTTCGGCTCTTCTATTGAGGTATGAGAGAAATATCAGCTATAGAGCAATTCTCCCTTGGGATGTTTTTTTGGGGATGGCTCAGGTGTCCAAGTCGGTTGACGGTTGGTGACGCGCTGAATTAATGAATATGTTTACCGTCCAGTCAGTCTGGTGAAACACATTATTTGCAGTCCAAAGAGGCAGGGATGTTGTGATCTATGATCCACAAACCAACCATGCCACTCCTGATGCGCTCTCTGCTTTTAACTCGCCTGTCTCTCTGACGTCACATGGACTCCGGCGTGCACAACTACTGGTCATCTCCTTCAGCATATTTAGTTCAGGACCTTCGATTTAGCCTCGTTTTGTGGAGAAATACAAATGTGTAAAATAATACACTATATATTAAATCAATTAAAAGTGGTCAAAATGCATCATCGAGTTAGAAAAGCCTACTTTCATTGAGAAAACAAAAACGAAGGTATAGGCCTAAATTCCTCCGAATTATTTTGAAGAATAAACGTATCAAAGTCTGCTTTCGTTGAACTACAAGACAGGAAAGAAAATACAACTATATAACTCTGGGCAGTTTCTCCAAACTGTCTAAAACCATAGACTCCTTCCCGTTATTGCCGGTGTCTGTGAACGACAGACCTGCTCGCTTAACGATTTTTGTTTCCACACGAGCGCACACACCGCCCCGGGGTCCCGGTAAATATAATGAGGATGTGTTCAAATCGCTCCCTTCCTCCCTCCGACACACACACACACACACACACACACACACACACACACACACACACACACACACACACACACACACACACACACACTACATCAGAGGTGGAACAAGGAATGATGTGAAAGCTCTATCGCAGATGATTGATGACTATGAGATGATATTAGCATAATAGCTTTTTATTCCTGTAGTTTAGATAACATGTCACCTCAATGAAATTACCTCCTGACTCCTGATCAAGCTGTTATAGTGGTGAGGAGATTATAATAGCCAGGTCTGAACGAATTAATCAAACAATAAGCACGTCTCTTATCTTGAGAGGGCATCATTTCCAACTCAGTGGCTGTGATGATGATAAATTCAAAGTTGCCCTGGAAGAGGAAATGCTATTCATATTATGATTTAGCTGTATTATACATGATTGTTTACCTGTTTTTTAATTACTAAAGGTCAAATTGTAATTATATCCTAATAAGATGTGTGTTTGTGTGTGTGTGTGTATGTGTGTGTGTGTGGGTGTGTGTGTGTGTGTGTGTGTGTGTGTAAGAATCACACTATCAGAGTAATTCTTAACAGATCAATGTCATCTCTCCCTAGAGACTATCCAAACACGTCATCCTTAATAAAAACACTTGACATGAGATTTTACTGATATAACAATACTGTAACTGTATCTGTCATTACTAATCTAAAGCATTAAAGATGATGAGTATCTCATCTCTCTCTCCCCGTCTCTTGCTCACTCAACTCTCTCGGTCTTCCTTTCTCCCCCCTCTCTCATCTCTCTCCTGCTCTCTCCCTCCTCGCTCATTCTCCCCCTCTCCCTCCTCTCTCATCTCTCTAATCTCTCTCCCCCTCTCCACCCTCTCTCATTCTCTCCCCGTCTCCCTCCTCTCTCATTCTCTCCCCCTCTTCCTCCTCTCATTCTCTCCCCCTCTCCATCCTCTCTCATTCTCTCCCCGTCTACCTCCTCTCTCATTCTCTCCCCCTCTTCCTCCTCTCATTCTCTCCCCCTCTCTCCCTCCTCTCCCCTGCTCTCTCATCTCTCTCCTGTTCTCTCCCTCCTCTCTCATCTCTCTCCTGCTCTCTCCCTCCTCTCTCATTCTCCCCCTCTCCCTCCTCTCTCATCTCTCTTCCCCTCCTCTCTCTTCTCTCTCCCCCTCCTCTCTCATCTCTCTCTCCCTCCTCTCTCATCTCTCTCATCTCTCTCCCCCTCTCCATCCTCTCTCATTCTCTCCCAGTCTCCCGTCTCCCTCCTCTCATTCTCTCCCCCTCTTCCTCCTCTCATTCTCTCTCCCTCTCTCCCTCCTCTCTCCCTCCTCTCTTATCTCTCCCTTGCTCTCTCCCTCCTCTCTCATTCTCTCCCCCTCTCTCCCTCCTCTCTCCCTCCTCTCTCATCTCTCTCTTGCTCTCTCCCTCCTCTCTCATCTCTCCCTTGCTCTCCCCCTCCTCTCTCCTCTCTCTCCCCCTCTCTCCCTCCTCTCTCCCTCCTCTCTCATCTCTCCCTCCTCTCTCATCTCTCCCTTTCTCTCTCCCTCCTCTCTCATCTCTCCCTTGCTCTCTCCCTCCTCTCTCATTCTCTCCCCCTCTCTCCCTCCTCTCTCCCTCCTCTCTCATCTCTCTCCTGCTCTCTCCCTCCTCGCTCATCTCTCCCCTCTCCCTCCTCTCTCATCTCTCCCTTGCTCTCTCCCTCCTCTCTCATCTCTCCCCCTCATCCTCCTCTCTCATCTCTCCCTTGCTCTCTCCCTCCTCTCTCATTATCTCCCCCTCTCTCCCTCCTCTCTCCCTCCTCTCTCATCTCTCTCCTGCTCTCTCCCTCCTCTCTCATCTCTCTCCTGCTCCCTCCCTCCTCTCTCATCTCTCCCTTGCTCTCTCCCTCCTCTCTCATCTCTCTCCTGCTCTCTCCCTCCTCTCTCATCTCTCTCCTGCTCTCTCGCTCCTCTCTCATCTCTCTTCTGCTCTCTCCCTCCTCTCTCATTCTCTCCCCCTCTCCCTCCTCTCTCATTCTCTCCCTCTCCCCCTCTCTCCCTTGCTCTCTCCCCTCCTCTCTCATTCTCTCCCCCTCCCCTCCTCTCTCCCTTGCTCTCTCCCTCCTCTCTCATTGTCTCCCCCTCCCCCTCTCTCCCTTGCTCTCTCCCTCCTCTCTCATTCTCCCCCCTCTCTCCCTTGCTCTCTCCCTCCTCTCTCATTCTCTCCCCCTCTCCCTCCTCTCTCATTCTCTCCCCCCCCCTCCTCTCTCCCTTGCCCTCTCCCTCCTCTCTCAATCTCTCCCCCCTCTCTCCCTTGCTCTCTCCCTCCTCTCTCATTCTCTCCCCCTCTCCCTCCTCTCTCATTCTCTCCCCCTCCCCCTCCTCTCTCCCTTGCCCTCTCCCTCCTCTCTCATTCTCTCCCCCTCCCCCCTCTCTCCCTTGCTCTCTCCCTCCTCTCTCATTCTCTCCCCCTCTCCCTCCTCTCTCATTCTCTCCCCCTCCCCCGTAGCAGCTAAAAGGGTAATCATGTTTCTGTTCTCTTATTCTGCATCATTGATGAGAAGGGTCAGTGGATTTATACCGTAGGCTTAGTTCACTGACTCCTTCCCCTCTTTAGGGCTTCTCTTGAGGGCCCTTATTAGGGGTATGAGAACACCTTCTGATAGCCTGGCTAATGTGGAAGTATAGTATGGAAGTATTCTGTTTAGGACAGTATAGTGTGTGTTACAGTATGGTAGATTGTGGGTTAGGTTCATTCAAGTTTACAACGGTATAGGTTTGTTATAATCCTCTTCCTCAGAGAGAAAAAGAGAAAGGGAGAGAGAGAGCAAGAGAGAGAGAGAGAGAGAGAGAGCAAGAGAGAGAGAGAGAGAGAGAGCAAGAGAGAGAGAGAGAGAGAGGAGAGAGAGAGAGAGAGAGAGAGAGAGAGAGAGAGAGAGAACCTTGTGCTGTGGTAATGAAGGACAGTGGGTCGGCTATTTCTTTTTTCTCCTCCTCTCCCTTCCTTCTCTTCTCGCTCTGGATAAGAGCGTCTGCTAAATGACTTAAATGTAATGTAAATGTTCTCACCCCCACCCCCTAGAATGAAGTGAGTTAGGGGGTAGAAATTAATTAGAGAATTTAGATAATCCGTTTAGTAGATTCCCAATATTCAATTCTATTCTATTTTGGTCTATTGTATAGTATTGCATTGCATTCTGTTCTGTTCTACTGTAATATATAATTTTGTTCCATCATACAAGAGGAGGATGAGAGCAGATCAAATGCTCTTAGAGGTGAACTAAACTTTCCTCCATCGCTCTACTTAACTAAAACACCTTCATAAAGAATTTCTATGCACTCTCTTTCTCGCTCTCTCTTTTTCACCACAGTCGCCGGCCATCTCTCTCTCTGTCTCATTGTTCTTTAAGTGATTCTTCATCAGAGACATTTAAAGCATGTTTTTCTCCTCTCTGTCAGACATTACCAGCTGTACCTCTTCCCCCAATATTTTATGCTGAAAAAGCCAAACCTGAGAGACACAAAAAGCATCTACATGTTAAATAGTGATTAAAATTGTATAGTATTCGTACTTTCAGGTAGGAAATATTCAAATGTGCCTTTCCGTACTGTACAGTGATTGAAGGAAGTTGTGATTGGAGTTTTCCCCCTTTCTGCATTTATCTACCGTGATGCTTTCTTCTCTCATATTACTGTGTGTGTGTGTGTGTGTGTGTGTGTGTGTGTGTGTGTGTGTGTGTGTGTGTGGGCACCTACTGTGATGCCTTTCCCTCGCTCACATTAACTCCACGCCCCTCCCACGGTATTATAGTATGTACGCAGACGGGAGAAAGTAGAGTGTGTGTGTGTTTACTGTTGAGTAGGTGCATTATGAATGAATGATTGATGTGAAGGGAACATTATGATAATCATGGTCTGACAGATGCAGTGTATTCTCAGATACCTATAAAAGTATGCAATATAGATGTAGAAGTATACCATATATTAATATAAAAATATGGATTAGAATATTCAAGAGAGGGGAATAATTACATTTATTACGGGTGCATCTTTTGAAAAGTCACAAAACCATGAGGAAATGGAACAAATCCTTTATTGAGAGTGTTTTAACTTGTTGTATTGTTTGTTGGTTTGGCAATGCAACTGTCAGCCAGAGAAACATGCTGAGAAGGATTATTACCACAGCAAGCAAGGTACTTGGAGTCAAACAGACAGGCCTGGATGAGATGTTTAAGGTCAGGGCCCTCCGTAAGGCTCACAAAATCATTTTAGACCCAAGTCACCCCCTGTACCTGGACTGTGAATTACTCCCCTCTGGGTGCAGGTATAGGGCGCAGGTATAGGGCGCAGGTATAGGGCGCAGGTATAGGGCGCAGGTATAGGGCGCAGGTATAGGGCGCAGGTATAGGGCCCCCCTCAGCAGGAAGAACAGAATGAGACAATCATTGTGCCAGGTGTGATATCCCTCCTAAATAGCTCGGGGAATGTTCCCATTGACTCCGTAAGGCCAGCAGGCTAGTCTCTTCTTCTTTATTTCATGTTTTATTTCTTATTTCTCACTATTATTATTTTTATTGGTGCGTAACTGATATGAAAGTTGTATTGTCAATTTTGTTTTGTATTTAAACGCCACTTTAAATGTGTACATAATACTGCAACACAATTTCCCCATGGGGACAATAAATTCAGTAAGTAAGTAAGTAAGTAAGTCAAGAGCATCATAGAAGTATTGGGTGTTGTTCCATACAGAATAACATTGCTTTTGTCATTTCATTAGAAAAAGGACACTTTGTGATGCACAGAAAGGAACAACACAATCCTGTTCCGTGTCAGAAGTTCAACACTGTCATCCGATTGGAGTGACGTGTGTTTGTGTGAAGAGCATCTAAAGCCAGAGCAGGAATATAGAAATATGGACACATTTCTATTTGTAGAGGTTGAGACAGTCACCTTTCATGGGACAAATGGAATGTCAATCAAGCACTGGAGCACAGAAGGGTTCTCCCCCAGGACATAGTGGTTACTGAATGATGATGGGGCTTGTTGTTGGAACATCATCACTTTAGGTGCAGTGGGACTGATGAAGGGGAAACCTGAGTCCTTTTTTTTTATCTCTCTCCTGTTCTTCTCTCTCCTCTTTCTCTCTCTTCTCTCTCCCCACTAGCGCTCACCTTTACTTCCTCCCCTGTGCTCCCTACTTCATATAGCTCTCTCCTTTCTCCATTGCCCTGTTCACTCTTCTCCCACACTTGTTTCTGCTTTCTCTTTCCTCTTTGCTCTCCTCTTCCTCTATCTCTCCTTTACCCTCTACCCCCTCCCCCTTTTCATCCCCTCTCTCCCATCTCTCTCTCCTCTTCCCTCCATCCCCTAGTCTTGTAGTTTGTCTGGAGTGGGTCAGAAGGGACTGAGTTGAGTGGTCTCTCTCAGAGGTCAACCAGGCAGTAAACGTGTGCATGTGTGTGTGTGTGTGTATGTGTATGTGTGTGTGTGTGGGACAGAGAGAGCGGGTCGATAAAGAGATTGGCGAAAGAGGCCTTATATCACATTCCATCCAAGGGAAAGTGTAGAGAGATGACAACAGAAAAAATACAAGAGGGATGTGAAGAGACAGAAAGCAGGAGGGAGAGTGGAGCAGAGGGAAGAGAGAGAGAGACAGGACAGAGAGACAGAGATTGAGGAGAGATAGGAGAATTAGTAAGATGGAGAAAGAAAGGTAGCTAGAGAGGTAGACAGATGCAGAAAAAGGGGGAGAGAGAGGTAGATGAACAGAGAAAGGTATAGAGAGAGCTGTTTAACGTGGGTATGCTTTCTGATCCCTGAGAGACTCGCTGTATTCCTCTGCATTACTACTGCTTCATTACCTTCTCCTCCTCTCCCTTTCCTCCTCTCCTTTCCTCTTCTCCTCTCCTCCTCTCCTCTCCTCCTCTCTCCATGCTATACATTATTCGCCCCTTCACCCCTATGTCCCCAGGGACCAATACAGACCATCATACTGCTGCTAACACTTAAACCTGGGTAGAGATTTTCAATGTAACGATTCCATGGCAAATAGTGTATGAACTGATACACAAAACAAAACTTGATTCAATACTTTGAGTTTTTCAATTAAAAGTATTATACCACATTCTTGCCACCAACAGAATGTTATATATATATATAGGGCATACAACAATCTCACCTCTGTAGATTTTGCTGCGAAGAGACAGAATCATTACATCATTTATTCTGATATTGCCCCCAAATTATTCTGGTTTTGAACCTGGTCACAGGTTCAGGAATGGTTGAAAAATCACAACATATATTTAAAATGAACCGTACAATTAGCAGTGTTGGGCGATGTGGAAAGCCATAGTCAATCAATCAACAATATACAAATATTCTTGTAAAAAATATGAATCTTTTACTTACAATCTGTGTATACTATGCGATTATAAAGGTTCAACATGAATGTAAGACATCACAGCACAGTTGAAAAATATATAGCGCATGGAAATCAAAAGGGGGTGGTCTACGGAGATAGGTGGGATGGGCTGAGGGAAGCAGAGGAGTGGGTTTAAAATGAGATGGGCTGAGGGAAGCAGAGGAGTGGGTTTAAAATGGGATGGGCTGAGGGAAGCAGAGGGCTTGGTTTAAAATGGGATGGGCTGAGGGAAGCAGAGGGCTGGGTTTAAAATGGGATGGGCTGAGGGAAGCAGAGGGCTGCGTTTAAAATGGGATGGGCTGAGGGAAGCAGAGGAGTGGGTTTAAAATGGGATGGGCTGAGGGAAGCAGAGGGCTACGTTTAAAATGGGATGGGCTGAGGGAAGCAGAGGGCTGGGTTTAAAATGGGATGGGCTGAGGGAAGCAGAGGGCTGGGTTTAAAATGGGATGGGCTGAGGGAAGCAGAGGAGTGGGTTTAAAATGGGATGGGCTGAGGGAAGCAGAGGGCTACGTTTAAAATGGGATGGGCTGAGGGAAGCAGAGGGCTGGGTTTAAAATGGGATGGGCTGAGGGAAGCAGAGGGCTACGTTTAAAATGGGATGGGCTGAGGGAAGCAGAGGAGTGGGTTTAAAATGGGATGGGCAGAGAGAATTAAGGAGTGAGATTAAAATGGGATGGGCAGAGAGAAGTTGAGGAGTGGGATTAAAAGCACATGATCGCTAATAGTTATTACTGAAAACACTATATATAATGATCGCTAATAGTTATTACTGAAAACACTATATATAATGATCGGTAATAGTTATTACTGAAAACACTATA
Organism: Oncorhynchus nerka; assembly: GCF_034236695.1. NCBI lineage: Eukaryota > Metazoa > Chordata > Actinopteri > Salmoniformes > Salmonidae > Oncorhynchus > Oncorhynchus nerka. The sequence continues at coordinate 74,882,327 of NC_088399.1, forward strand.
TATAATGATCGCTAATAGTTATTACTGAAAACACTATATATAATGATCGGTAATAGTTATTACTGAAACACTATATATAATGATCGGTAATAGTTATTACTGAAACACTATATATAATGATCGCCAATAGTTATTACTGAAAACACTATATATAATGATCGGTAATAGTTATTACTGAAAACACTGTATATAATGATCGGTAATAGTTATTACTGAAACACTATATATAATGATCGCTAATAGTTATTACAGAAAACACTGTATATAATGATCGGCAATAGTTATTACTGAAACACTATATATAATGATCGGTAATAGTTATTACTGAAAACACTATATATAATGATCGGTAATAGTTATTACAGAAAACACTATATATAATGATCGGTAATAGTTATTACTGAAACACTATATATAATGATCGGTAATAGTTATTACTGAAACACTATATATAATGATCGGCAATAGTTATTACTGAAACACTATATAAAATGATCGCCAATAGTTATTACAGAAAACACTGTATATAATGATCGGTAATAGTTATTACTGAAACACTATATATAATGATCGGTAATAGTTATTACTGAAACACTATATATAATGATCGGTAATAGTTATTACTGAAACACTATATATAATGATCGGTAATAGTTATTACTGAAACACTATATATAATGATCGGTAATAGTTATTACTGAAACACTATATATAATGATCGGTAATAGTTATTACTGAAACACTATATATAATGATCGGTAATAGTTATTACTGAAACACTATATATAATGATCGGTAATAGTTATTACTGAAAACACTATATATAATGATCGGTAATAGTTATTACTGAAACACTATATATATAATGATCGGTAATAGTTATTACTGAAACACTATATATAATGATCGGTAATAGTTATTACTGAAACACTATATATAATGATCGGTAATAGTTATTACTGAAACACTATATATAATGATCGCCAATAGTTATTACAGAAAACACTGTATATAATGATCGGTAATAGTTATTACTGAAACACTATATATAATGATCGGTAATAGTTATTACTGAAACACTATATATAATGATCGGTAATAGTTATTACTGAAACACTATATATAATGATCGGTAATAGTTATTACTGAAACACTATATATAATGATCGGTAATAGTTATTACTGAAACACTATATATAATGATCGGTAATAGTTATTACTGAAACACTATATATAATGATCGGTAATAGTTATTACTGAAACACTATATATAATGATCAGTAATAGTTATTACTGAAACACTATATATAATGATCGGTAATAGTTATTACTGAAACACTATATATAATGATCGGTAATAGTTATTACTGAAACACTATATATAATGATCGCCAATAGTTATTACAGAAAACACTGTATATAATGATCGGTAATAGTTATTACTGAAACACTGTATATAATGATCGGTAATAGTTATTACTGAAACACTATATATAATGATCGCCAATAGTTATTACTGAAACACTATATATAATGATCGCCAATAGTTATTACAGAAAACACTGTATATAATGATCGGTAATAGTTATTACTGAAACACTATATATAATGATCGGTAATAGTTATTACTGAAACACTATATATAATGATCGGTAATAGTTATTACTGAAACACTATATATAATGATCGGTAATAGTTATTACTAAAACACTATATATAATGATCGGTAATAGTTATTACTGAAACACTATATATAATGATCGCCAATAGTTATTACAGAAAACACTGTATATAATGATCGGTAATAGTTATTACTAAAACACTATATATAATGATCGGTAATAGTTATTACTGAAACACTATATATAATGATCGGCAATAGTTATTACTGAAACACTATATATAATGATCGGTAATAGTTATTACTGAAACACTATATATAATGATCGGTAATAGTTATTACTGAAACACTATATATAATGATCGGTAATAGTTATTACTGAAACACTATATATAATGATCGGTAATAGTTATTACTGAAACACTATATATAATGATCGGTAATAGTTATTACTGAAACACTATATATAATGATCGGTAATAGTTATTACTGAAACACTATATATAATGATCGGTAATAGTTATTACTGAAACACTATATATAATGATCGGTAATAGTTATTACTGAAACACTATATATAATGATCGGTAATAGTTATTACTGAAACACTATATATAATGATCGGTAATAGTTATTACTGAAACACTATATATAATGATCGGTAATAGTTATTACTGAAACACTATATATAATGATCGGTAATAGTTATTACTGAAACACTATATATAATGATCGGTAATAGTTATTACTGAAACACTATATATAATGTATACTGGAGATGTCTGATCACTATCTATACAAAATGTACTGTGTATCTAAAAAAACACATCTTTGTTATGTGACTACTGTGCATAAAAGTCATGTGTGTGAAATGTATATGTAACAAATAAACTGTAAAAACCTAAATGGAAAGCAAAGTTACTTTTTTCCCCTAAGAGGGGTGGATGGGCCAATACAAATAAATGAATAATAATAATAAACACACTTTAATCTGCTGCTCCTCCACCATTTACACTGGGTAAACCCTGTGTGTGTGTGTGTGTGTGTGTGTGTGTGTGTGTGTGTGTGTGTGTGTGTGTGTGTGTGTGTGTGTGTGTGTGTGTGTGTGTGTGTGTGTGTGTGTGTGTGTGTGTGTGTGTGTGTGTGTGTGCGTGTGTGTGTGTGTGTGTGTACGTGTGTGTGTGTGTGTGTGTGTGTGTTTCTGTTGCTCTCTTTCTTTTTCTTACTAATTTCTAATCCTATGTCTATCTTTCTCTCTATCCTTTACTAGTTGTAGGTTCCACTCTTAACCGTTAAGTATCACCAGACCAGTGAGCAGTTTGAAGTGAATAGGAGTATTTTCTTTTCTACTAGTTCGCTCTACTACACTCTCCGGAGTCAGGCGCCATCCTCTGGACATGTAAGGAACTACAACATTGACTAAGTGAAAAGGATGACAGCCTGCTAGCTCCATGGTAATCTAGTGCCTAACACGACCATCTACCAGTCAGTGTGGGGTTGGTCTCTGGGGTTGGGAGGGACAGCAGCCCATTAAGTGCATATTTAAAGAGATCTCCATGTAGAGTAAGAAGAGCTGTAAACCTGGGAGATGGTGGTGTTCTATTTCCAGTCCTATCTGATCACGGATGGACAAAAATATAAGCATCTGTGACAGTGGGAAACCAGATATCTGCCAACTGTGTGTGTGTTTGTGTGTGTGTGTGTGTGTGCGTGTGTGTTTGTGTGTGTGTGTGTGTGTGTGTGTGTGTGTGTGTGTGTGTGTGTGTGTGTGCATTTATGACAGTGGGGATCCCTGCCAACTGTTTATGAGATCTGAGAGTGAGGGAGGACGGCACAGAGACACAAGTTGGACAGAGTTTCTGTCCATTAGGCTCTATTAACTTAGATGATTTAGGGTTCACATTACAGTCTCTCCCTCTCTCTCTCTCTCCCTGTGTGTGTGTGTGCATGTGTGCGTGTGTGCGCATGTGCGCATGTGCGTGCGCGCGCGCGTGTGTGTGTGTGTGTCTATAACTGTAATCTAATGATAGATGAGGAATGAGGACTGATGAGATTCATTGCTACCCACAGAGGTCCATTTGAAGATTGTGCTGTTGCTTTAGCAAACAAAGACCCAGTGTATATCTCCACTTTCAGTCTTGACACATTTGTAAGCTATGCATATAGCGTTAGAATGTGTAGAATGGACACAGCTCTAAAAACCACAGGGTTTGTATTCCATTGTAAAACATGTTGAACATTGAGAGAGGCACGGAACTGAGAGATGTGAATTTTGAATGGGGAACGTGAATGGGTGTTCTATTCTTTCTAATTCAGTAGTTAAGCAGCTCTGCTATGACCCACTATAGGAGGATAAACACTGTAGTAAAATGTCTGAATAGACCCAGCGATGCGAACACTCAACCATGAACTCGACGACGTAATCTCTTTTTCATACATTTTTCCTCAGATTACCACACTGAATAGACGAGAGAAAAAGAGAGGCGATTTATTACTTCAGTCCTATTCACCATTTTGTTATGTCTATTTTCGCTCTAAGTTCAATTCTACAACTTCAGGGTCCTGACGATGTTTGGAGATCGGAACCTCAACAGTCTTCCACAGCTGCAACGGGACAATAAAACACCAAACAAGAAGAGAGAATAGAATAGAGTTCAGCTATAAGCAGCACTTAGTAAACTGTTATTACATAGCATGGCTGTTGAATTACATTCATTTTAACATGAGTTTCATTGGGAGACTCTGGTCAGCTCTTTTGTACACCTAGTTCTAATGTTAATAGTTTTGATACAGATCGTCTCTATGGAAGAAGAAAACCGGGTCGTTCTCTATGATATCTCACCATGGACAAACATTTACTTACAGGCCTACATTGGCTACATGAATATATTATTTTGATAACATCACAACAGTGGATTTAACCCAGTCCTGTTTATTCTCCGGTAGTTTAAATGTCCTACATATCCTCTACTTATAATGTAGTTCTTTCTTTGCTTTCATTTGGGAGAAAATGATAAATGGAATGAAAAAAGTGTAAGCGTGTAAGGTGAGATCATACTTCCTTGGCCTACAAGGAATTGAAGCATTGGTACATTTACTTTCTTCATAGCTTCAGCTTCTAACTGATCAACACTGATATTTTGCATATCAGAAGGGGGACATTGTAGTTAATTTGCACTGTGCATAATCTTTAACTTCAATGTAAGCTATACTAAATCTTTTCTCCCCTCAAAGTTAGACAATGTGCCAGGTCTCTTTCCCAGGGACCTCAGGGTCAAACTCTCCTAAGCCTGTTTGGTTACCAAATACGGACTTTTCCTCAACCTCTCTTTATCTCTATTAATCTAGCATTGTCCCTGTCTTTCTCTTTCCTTTCACCTGCTCCTCTCTCTCTCCCTCCCTCCATTTTCCTCCTGCCTTTCTCTTTCTCAATCTTTATTTTTCCCTGGCCCTCCTTCTCTGTCTCCATGCCCTTCTCTGTCTTTCTCTTTCTTGTTATCCTCCCCTGCCCCCCTCCCCCTCTCTCCATCTCTCTCCCCTGCCCCTCTCCCACTCTTGCCATCTCTCTCCTGCCCTTCTCCCCCTCTCTCTCCATCTCTCTCCTGCCCTTCTCCCTCTCTCTCCATCTCTCTCCCCTGCCCCTCTCTCTCCATCTCTCCCTGCCCCTCTCCCTGCCCCTCTCTCGCCATCTCTCTCCTGCCCCTCTCCCTCTCTATCCATCTCTCTCCCTGCCCCTCTCCTCTCTCTCCCTCTCTCTCCTGCCCTTCTCCCTCTCTCTCCATCTCTCTCCCCTGCCCCTCTCCCTCTCTCTCCATCTCTCTCCCCTGCCCCTCTCCCTCTCTATCCATCTCTCCCCTCTCCCTCTCTCTCCATCTCTCTCCCCTGCCCCTCTTCCTCTCTCTCCATCTCTCTCCCCTGCCCCTCTCCTCTCTATCCATCTCTCCCCTGCCCCTCTCCCTCTATCTCCATCTCTCTCCCCTGCCCCTCTCCCACTCTCACCATCTCTCTCCTGCCCCTCTCCCTCTCTCTCCATCTCTCTCCCCTGCCCCTCTCCCCTCTCTCCATCTCTCTCTCCTGCCCCTCTCTCCTCTCTCTCCATCTCTCTCCCCTGCCCCTCTCCCACTCTCTCAATCTCTCTCCCCTGCCCCTCTCCCTCTCTCTCCATCTCTCTCCCTGCCCCTCTCCTCTCTATCCATCTCTCCCCTGCCCCTCTCCCTCTCTCTCCATCTCTCTCCCCTGCCCCTCTCCCCTCTCACCATCTCTCTCCTGCCCCTCTCCCCTCTCTCCATCTCTCTCCTGCCCTTCTCCCTCTCTCTCCATCTCTCTCCCCTGCCCCTTCTCCCTCTCTCTCCATCTCTCTCCCCTGCCCCTCTCCCTCTCTCTCATCTCTCTCCCTGCCCCTCTCCCTCTCTATCCATCTCTCCCCTGCCCCTCTCCCTCTCTCTCCATCTCTCTCCCCTGCCCCTCATCTCTCACCTCTCTCCCTGCCCCTCTCCCTCTCTCTCCATCTCTCCCCTGCCCCTCTCCCTCTCTCTCCATCTCTCTCCCCTGCCCTATCCCTCTCTATCCATCTCTCTCCCTGCCCCTCTCCCACTCTCTCCATCTCTCTCCCTGCCCCTCTCCCTCTCTCGCCATCTCTCCCCTGCCCCTCTCCCTCTCTCCATCTCTCTCCCCTGCCCCTCTCCCTCTCTCTCCCCTGCCCCCTCCCTCTCTCTCCATCTCTCTCCCCTGCCCCTCTCCCCTCTCTCCATCTCTCTCCTGCCCTTCTCCCTCTCTCTCCATCTCTCTCCCCTGCCCCTCTCCCTCTCTCTCCAGCTCTCTCCCCTGCCCCTCTCCATCTCTCTCCATCTCTCTCCCTGCCCCTCTCCCTCTCTCTCCATCTCTCTCTCCTGCCCCTCTCCCACTCTATCCATCTCTCTCCCTGCCCCTCTCCCTCTCTCTCCATCTCTCTCCCTGCCCCTCTCCCTCTCTCTCCATCTCTCTCTCCTGCCCCTCCCCTCTATCCATCTCTCTCCCCTGCCCCTCTCCCTCTCTCTCCATCTCTCTCCCCTGCCCCTCTCCCTCTCTCTCCATCTCTCTCCCCTGCCCCTCTCCCACTCTCACCATCTCTCTCCTGCCCCTCTCCCTCTCTCTCCATCTCTCTCCCTGCCCCTCTCCCACTCTCTCCATCTCTCTCCCCTGCCCTATCCCTCTCTATCCATCTCTCTCCCCTGCCCCTCTCCCTCTCTCCATCTCTCTCTCCTGCCCCTCTCCCTCTCTCGCCATCTCTCCCCTGCCCCTCTCCCTCTCTCCATCTCTCTCCCCTGCCCCTCTCCCTCTCTCTCCCCTGCCCCTCTCCCTCTCTCTCCATCTCTCTCCCCTGCCCCTCTCCCCTCTCTCCATCTCTCTCCTGCCCTTCTCCCTCTCTCTCCATCTCTCTCCCCTGCCCCTCTCCCTCTCTCTCCATCTCTCTCTCCCCTGCCCCTCTCCATCTCTCTCCATCTCTCTCCCCTGCCCCTCTCCCTCTCTCTCCATCTCTCTCTCCTGCCCCTCTCCCACTCTATCCATCTCTCTCCCCTGCCCCTCTCCCTCTCTCTCCATCTCTCTCCCCTGCCCCTCTCCCTCTCTCTCCATCTCTCTCTCCTGCCCCTCTCCCACTCTATCCATCTCTCTCCCCTGCCCCTCTCCCTCTCTCTCCATCTCTCTCCCCTGCCCCTCTCCCTCTCTCTCCATCTCTCTCTCCTGCCCCTCTCCCTCTATCCATCTCTCTCCCCTGCCCCTCTCCCTCTCTCTCCATCTCTCTCTCCTGCCCCTCTCCCCTCTATCCATCTCTCTCCCCTGCCCCTCTCCCTCTCTATCCATCTCTCTCCCCTGCCCCTCTCCCTCTCTCTCCATCTCTCTCCCCTGCCCCTCTCCCTCTCTCTCCATCTCTCTCTCGTGCCCCTCTCCCACTCTATCCATCTCTCTCCCCTGCCCCTCTCCCTCTCTCTCCATCTCTCTCCCCTGCCCCTCTCCCTCTCTCTCCATCTCTCTCTCCTGCCCCTCTCCCTCTATCCATCTCTCTCCCTCTCTCTCCATCTCTCTCTCCTGCCCCTCTCCCTCTCTCTCCATCTCTCTCTCCTGCCCCTCTCCCACTCTATCCATCTCTCTCCCCTGCCCCTCTCCCCCTCTCTCCATCTCTCTCCCCTGCCTCTCTCTCTCCCTCTCTCTCCATCTCTCTCTCCTGCCCCTCTCCCTCTCTCTCCATCTCTCTCCCCTGCCTCTCTCCCTCTCTCTCCATCTCTCTCTCCTGCCCCTCTCCCTCTCTCTCCATCTCTCTCCCTGCCTCTCTCCCTCTCTCTCCATCTCTCTCTCCTGCCCCTCTCCCACTCTATCCATCTCTCTCCCCTGCCCCTCTCCCACTCTCACCATCTCTCCCCTGCCCCTCTCCCTCTCTCTCCATCTCTCTCTCCTGCCCCTCTCCCTCTCTATCCATCTCTCTCCCCTGCCCCTCTCCCTCTCTCTCCATCTCTCTCTCCTGCCCCTCTCCCACTCTATCCATCTCTCTCTCCTGCCCCTCTCCCACTCTATCCATCTCTCTCCCCTGCCCCTCTCCCTCTCTCTCCATCTCTCTCTCCTGCCCCTCTCCCTCTCTATCCATCTCTCTCCCCTGCCCCTCTCCCTCTCTCTCCATCTCTCTCCCCTGCCCCTCTCCCTCTCTCTCCATCTCTCTCTCCTGCCCCTCTCCCACTCTCACCATCTCTCCCCTGCCCCTCTCCCACTCTATCCATCTCTCTCTCCTGCCCCTCTCCCCTCTATCCATCTCTCTCCCCTGCCCCTCTCCCTCTCTCTACATCTCTCTCTCCTGCCCCTCTCCCTCTCTATCCATCTCTCTCTCCTGCCCCTCTCCCACTCTATCCATCTCTCTCCCCTGCCCCTCTCCCTCTCTATCCATCTCTCTCCCCTGCCCCTCTCCCACTCTCTCCATCTCTCTCTCCTGCCCCTCTCAGCAGGCCTATAGACTTCTAACTTGTCTACATTTACCCCCTGTGTTGCCCCTCAAATGTGGCTGCCACTGTGAAACCCCTCATTCTCCCTCAGTCAGCTGACTCTATTCTCCCTCAGTCAGCTCACTCTCACTGTTTTCACGACCTATAACCCCTGGCTCATGGCAACAGGAGGAAGAATGCCAGCTTTGATTGACAGCACAAAGAGGATCCCTCTCTCTCTCTCTCTCTCTCCCTCTCGCTCCCCCCTCTCTCTCTCTCTCTCTCTCACACACTCACACACACACACACACACACACACACACACACACACACACACACACACACACACACACACACACACACACACACACACACACACACACACACACATATACACACACACAGACAGAGGATTGGAGCTATTTTGAGGGAGGACAATGGATGATTTGGGTTGATTGGATCACTGAAGGGCTGATGACTGTCAAAAGAGCAACGTTGTCTTTACATAAGCCTGATTATCTCAGCATGGTGAGGATGGATCAGGGGAGCAGGGGGGAGCGGCAGGGAGTTAGCCCCCCACATGGTGCCTCTAAAGGGGATAGGTCTGTACACTAGGCCCAGGCTGTGGGGCCTAGTCCTCTCTCATCCACTGGTAGCCTTTAAATAATCTATTCAGAAGACCAGAGGTCCTGAGACATGTGGATATCACAGGAGGATGTGTGTGAAACTATGAGTGGTGAGGAGAGAGAGAGGGAGATGCCAGGACAGAAAAGAGAGAAAGAGAGATGCCAGGACAGAAGAGAGAGAGAGGGGGAAGCCAGGTTTGAAAAGAGAGAGAGGGGGAAGCCAGGACAGAAAAGAGAGAAAGGGAGATGCCAGGACAGAAAATAGAGAGAGTGGGAAGCCAGGACAGAAAAGATAGAGAGGGAGATGCCAGGACAGAAAAGAGAGAGGGGGGGAAGCCAGGTTTGAAAATAGAGAGATGGAGATGCCAGGACAGAAAATAGAGAGAAGGAGATGCCAGGACAGAAAAGAGAGAGAGGGAGATGCCAGGACAGAAAAGAGAGAGAGGAGATGCCAGGACAGCAAAGAGAGAGGGGGTGCCAGATTTGAAAAAGAGAGAGGGGATGCCAGGTTTGAAAAGAGAGAGAGGGGGATGCCAGGTTTGAAAAGAGAGAGAGGGGATGCCAGATTTGAAAAGAGAGGGGGGGTGCCAGATTTGAAAAGAGAGAGAGGGGGTGCCAGATTTGAAAAGAGAGAGAGGGGGATGCCAGGTTTGAAAAGAGAGAGAGGGGGATGCCAGATTTGAAAAGAGAGAGAGGGGGTGCCAGATTTGAAAAGAGAGAGAGGGGGATGGCAGGTTTGGAAAGAGAGAGAGGGGGAAGCCAGGACAGAAAAGAGCAGCAGGACAGGGGTATCAAAGACAAATCCCCCTTAATCTGTCTCTTTAATAGGGATTTAAACCCACCAAAGAGCCAGTGGTAGAATACCAAAGACTAAATGAAGCTCTATTCAAGCTGAGAGCATTGATACTGATACAATTTAGAACACTATAGATAGTTGGGGCACTTACTGCCTCTGTTCCCTATATAACTCTGCATATAATTTCCCTATATAACCCTGTATATAATTTCCCTATATAACCCTGTATATAATTTCCCTATATAACTCTGCATATAATTTCCCTATATAACTCTGCATATAATTTCCCTATATAACCCTGTATATAATTTCCCTATATAACTCTGCATATAATTTCCCTATATAACCCTGTATATAATTTCCCTATATAACCCTGTATATACTTTCCCTATATAACTCTGTATATAATTTCCCTATATAACTCTGTATATAATTTCCCTATATAACCCTGTATATAATTTCCCTATATAACCCTGTATATACTTTCCCTATATAACTCTGTATATACTTTCCCTACATAACCCTGTATTTACTTTCCCTATATAACTCTGTATATACTTTCCCTATATAACCCTGTATATAATTTCCCTATATAACCCTGTATATACTTTCCCTATATAACCCTGTATATAATTTCCCTATATAACCCTGTATATACTTTCCCTATATAACCCTGTATATACTTTCCCTATATAACTCTGTATATAATTTCCCTATATAACCCTGTATATACTTTCCCTATATAACTCTGTATATAATTTCCCTATATAACCCTGTATATACTTTCCCTATTTAACTCTGTATATAATTTCCCTATATAACCCTGTATATACTTTCCCTATATAACCCTGTATATACTTTCCCTATATAACTCTGTATATACTTTCCCTACATAACCCTGTATTTACTTTCCCTATATAACTCTGTATATACTTTCCCTATATATAATTTCCCTATATAACCCTGTATATACTTTCCCTATATAACTCTGTATATACTTTCCCTACATAACCCTGTATTTACTTTCCCTATATAACTCTGTATATACTTTCCCTATATAACCCTGTATATAATTTCCCTATATAACCCTGTATATACTTTCCCTATATAACCCTGTATATAATTTCCCTATATAACCCTGTATATACTTTCCCTATATAACCCTGTATATACTTTCCCTATATAACTCTGTATATAATTTCCCTATATAACCCTGTATATAATTTCCCTATATAACCCTGTATATACTTTCCCTATATAACTCTGTATATAATTTCCCTATATAACCCTGTATATAATTTCCCTATATAACCCTGTATATACTTTCCCTATATAACCCTGTATATACTTTCCCTATATAACTCTGTATATAATTTCCCTATATAACCCTGTATATACTTTCCCTATATAACTCTGTATATACTTTCCCTACATAACCCTGTATTTACTTTCCCTATATAACTCTGTATATACTTTCCCTATATAACCCTGTATATAATTTCCCTATATAACCCTGTATATACTTTCCCTACCCTGTATAACCCTGTATATATTTCCCTATATAACCCTGTATATAATTTCTATATAACCCTGTATATACTTTCCCTATATAACTTTACCCTATATAACCCTGTATATAATTTCCCTATATAACCCTGTATATACTTTCCCTATATAACCCTGTATATAATTTCCCTATATAACCCTGTATATACTTTCCCTATATAACTCTGTATATAATTTCCCTATATAACCCTGTATATAATTTCCCTATATAACCCTGTATATAATTTCCCTATATAACCCTGTATATAATTTCCCTATATAACCCTGTATATACTTTCCCTATATAGTGCTTTAGCATCCTCTCGCCAGGAACCGGTCTTCAGTCAAAAACCAAAGGAAAGCCACGACCCACCATTTGGGAACTAACAAATAGAGGAAACATACAGTCTCCCGAATTACTGTGAAAAAGGATTGGGCTGATGTTGTCCTTATCATCCCATTTTAGCTTAATGCCAGTGTGAAATACCACTTAGGAGAGTTCTGAGGAATAGAAAAGGTGCATTGTGACAGATTGCTGGAGTGGCTAGTAACATTGTCTTTAACAGTGTTTAACAGTCCCCACAGCAGTCTATCTTTCTGTCTGAGAGTTGGCAGTATATGAGGCCAGCCTCGAGCGCTTGGCTTGCTTCCACCCTGTTCTCACTTCAATGATTGCTCTCTCTGTATGCCCTCTGTATCTCTCTCCCTATGTTTCCTACCTTTCTCTCTGCACTCTCTCTCCTCTCCTCTCCTCTCCTCTCCTCTCCTCTCCTCTCCTCTCCTCTCCTCTCCTCTCCTCTCCTCTCCTCTCCTCTCCTCTCTCCTCTCCTCTTCTCTTTCTCTTTCTCTTTCTCTGCTCCTCTCCCCTCTCCCCTTCTCTCTCCTCTCTCTCCTCTCCTCTCCTCTCCTCTCCTCTCCTCTCCTCTCCTCTCCTCTCCTCTCTCCTCTCCTCTCCTCTCATCTCCTCTCCTCTCCTCTCCTCTCCTCTTCACTCTTTCTCTCTCTCCTCCCCTCTCCCCCTCTCCTCTTTCCCTCACTCCTCTCCTCTTCCCCCTCTCCCTCTCTCTTTCTCTCTTTTTCTCTTTCTCTCTTTCTCTCTTTCTCTCTTTCTCTCTTTCTCTCCTCCCCTCTCCTCTTTCTTTCTCTCTCTCCTCTCCTCACCTCTCCCTCTCTATCCTCTCCTCCCCTCTCCCCTCCTCTCTTTCTCTCTCTCCTCTCCTCCCCTCTCCCCTCCTCTCTTTCTCTCTCTCCTCTCTCTCTCCTCTCCTCAATCTTCTCTCTCTCTCTCTCTCTCTCTCTCCCCCACCCCCTCTCTCTCTCTCTCTCTTTCCTCACTTGCAGGCTTAATTAAACTGCAGATAAATATGAGTTAGATATAAGTAAGTAAAGAATAACAGAGACGATGTAATCCACTCCAATAGAATGAGCCTTTTTGCTCTTGGTCTAACAGTTGCAGTATATCTACCTCAGTCAGGGCAGGAAGTGACAGGTTTGGACAAACTTGTTCATCCTTCACCAGTAGGAAATACACTGTCTCCTTCCACCTTCCTAAGCACTGTCAAATAAATTGATGTGAGAAAAATAAGGAGAGAAACTCCTGAGGTGTTTCAAGGCGCTTTGTGTCGCTTGTGTGTGTGTGCGTGCGTGCGTGTGTATGCGGTAACTCCTGAGGTGTTTCAATGTGATGTGTGTGTGTGTGTGTGTGTGTGTGTGTGTGTGTGTGTGTGTGTGTGTGTGTGTGTGTGTGTGTGTGTGTGTGTGTGTGTGCGTGTGTATGCGGTAACTCCTGAGGTGTTTCAAGGTGGTGTGTGTGTGTGTGTGTGTGTGTGTGTGTGTGTGTGTGTGTGTGTGTGTGTGTGTGTGTGTGTGTGTGTGTCTGGTAACTCCTGAGGTGTTTCGAGGTGCTGTCATGTACTCTCCACACCTGTCAAGGGGAGAAGCAGACCTTCCACTCTGTAACATGGCAGCCCTGGAGACAGAGCAGCACAGCTTGGCTATTTCACACACTCATTACCTAGTCAGGACCACAGTTGCAACACGGTTCACAGACTCATTATCTACACCCCTTCACTGTTTGAAAGTGTGTCATATTAATATATACCACTTTGCAGAGGCTTATCCAGTGTGTGTTACAGTATAGTGAGTGCAGACATTTCCACTATGAGCATGCAGTGACGTTATTTTTAATATATTTTTTTATGCATATATTGATTAAGTAGTAAGGTGACTCATGTACATTTCATTCCTTTTTTTGTGTTGCATGAAAACGAGCTATTATTTTCAGATGAGAAAAGGATGCAGTCGCTGTGATTAAAGCAGAGTGTGTTTCCCATGTCCACAGAAAGAGGGCAGTATTGAGTCAGGTTTACGGGTAGATGGGGAGACTGGGAAATCTCTGGTTTTAGCAGGGCTCTACAGTGACTCACTGTGACTCATGCACAAACACAGGTTTCTTAACCTGATGACTTCATTAAAGTCACAATCTGTAATTTGCTGTTCAATGGTCATTTCAATTTATGATATTATACCAATTACTAATTTTGTATATTAATTTCCCCAGCACCATCCCTCAGTTTACCAAACAGGGTCAGGCTGTTGAAATGATAGATTGTGTCTTTAATTTAATGAAACTTTCAAATGTTGTTTCTTGGCCTCATAGAGAAAACCTCTTATATCCCCTCTCCCTCTCCCCCACCTCCCCTCCTCCTCTCTGCTCCCCTCCCGGATGCCATTTAAACCAGTTAAATAATTTAGTGGTAGTGCTTGTGTCACTCCCATCCTTCCTTGTGTGTCTGTGGCTCAGAAAGCTTCCTTATATCACTGATCTGGAGAGAGAAGACAGTCGTCTGATTTCAACCAGCTACAACAGGGGCATCAATCATACACATTATTCTCCTATTGTATTATTCTTACTCTCATATCTTATTAAAATATTCTGAAAAATATAGTTTTTCTATTAATATTCTATAAACATTATTTGTGCACTGTGATTGCCCGGCCCCCAGGAATCATTTAAAAGGAGTCAAATGTAAAGTAAAACTGATTTCATGTAGTAATTATCCAATATTTACGGACAAATTATGTGTTAATAGGGGGGTTTCCTTTAACTTAATTAAAAAGTCTCTACAATTGTTTTATTCATCCTAAAAGTTCCTAACCTCAACCTATGATCTCTTGTGCCACTGAGGTGACTATAGACCAACAGAGGGGGTCATGTCTGCTTTGTAACAGTGATTCTCTTCTGACCTCTCCTAACACAGGGTTAACTAACTAACCTGAAGGAATACTGTTTCACTAAAACAAACACACAACCACACACACACGCACATGCACACACACTCACCGTGCTAACTCTCTCTCTCTTACTTAATTAAAACAGTGTGTGTGTGTGTGTGTGTGTGTGTGTGTGTGTGTGTGTGTGTGTGTGTGTGTGTGTGTGTGTGTGTGTGTGTGTGTGTGTGTGTGTGTGTGTGTGTGTGTGTTGTGCATGTGTCTGGTTTCAGGCTGCACACCTCCCCTGTGTGTTTTCACACCGGCTGTGTTGCCTTAACCTCTCCTGGACTCCGCTGGGCCTCGCTGCTGAAGGAAACACAACAGAATTAGGTTACACATGGCCTACAGAGATGTGTGTGTGTTCAGTGTTTGTGTGTGTATTTGTATGTGTGTGTGTGTGCCTGTGTGTGTACGTTGTGACCCCAGACGCTCCTGTGGATTAGAGCTGTATTTTCCTTTAATCAGTTTTAAGACGGATTCTGAAAAATGTCCCGAAATCACACCGGGACAAGCAGAGCCCTGTGCATATTTTTGGAAGGGAGAGCCCCTCTACCTGGCTGTGCTTAGCTTTCTAAACCCTAGTTTAACCAGACCTACCCTCCACCCAGCCCAACCCAGATCTAGGGATACCTATCACTGTAGATATTCCAAATCACTTACAGCTCCTTTATGTCGAGATGGGGACAGACAGAAGAAGAAAAACAGGAGGACCAAGGCACATAACTCATCTTCACATCATTAAAATGCTTTATTTTTATGACATTTTTTAATGGAACTAAGATTTAAAAACTCTGAAGTGTTTCGGCAGCATGGCCTTCATCAGGTAGTGCAATGAGTACAGAGTTGAGAGAAGCACTTCATGGTTTTGGAATCTTTCAGTGTTTTTGCGTCTACATACAATCACTTGCTTGCTTGAAAATGTACACTACCTTCCAAAAGTTTGGGGTCAATAAAAGCTTTCTTTTTTGTCCATTAAAATAACATCAAATTGATCAGAAATACAGTGTAGACATGGTTAATGTTGTAAATGACTATTGTAGCTGGAAACGGAAGATTTTTTATGGAATATCTACAGAGGCGTCGAGGCCCATTATCGGCAACCATCACTCCTGTGTTCCAATGGCACGTTGTGTTAGCTAATCCAAGTTTATCATTGTAAAAGGCTAATTGATCATTAGAAAACCCTTTTGCAATTATGTTAGCACAGCTGAAAACTGTTGTGCTGATTAAAGAAGCAATAAAGCTGGTCTCCTTTAGACTACTTGAGTATCTGGAGCATCTGCATTTGTGGGTTCGATTACAAGCTCAAAATGGCCAGAAACAAAGAAATTTCTTCTGAAACCCGTCAGTCTATTCTTGTTCTGAGAAATGAAGGTTATTAAATTGCCAAGAAACTGAAGATCTCGTACAACGCTGTGTACTACTCCCTTCACAGAACAGGGCAAACTGTCTCTAACCAGAATAGAAAGAGGAGTGGGTGGCCCCGGTGCACAACTGAGCAAGAGGACAAGTACATTAGAGTGTCTAGTTTGAGAAACATACGCCTCACAAGTCCTCAACAGGCAGCTTCATTAAATAGTACCGGCAAAACACGCGTCTCAACGTCAACAGTGACGAGGCGACTCTGGGATGCTGGCCTTCTAGGAAGAGTTCCTCTGTCCAGTGTCTGTGTTCTTTTGCCCATCTTAATCTATTATTTTTATTGGCCAGTCTGAGATATGGATTTTTCTTTACAACTCTGCCTAGAAGGCCAGCATCCCGGAGTCGCCTCTTCTCTGTTGACGTTGAGACTGTGTTTTGCGGGTAATATTTAATGAAGCTGCCTGTTGACGACTTGTGAGGCGGGTGTTTCTCAAACTAGACACTCTAATGTATTTCAAATCAAATGTATTTATATAGCCCTTTGTACATCAGCTGATATCTCAAAGTGCTGTACAGAAACCCAGCCTAAATCCCCAAACAGCAAGCAATGCAGGTGTAGAAGCACGGTGGCTAGGAAAAACTCCCTAGAAAGGCCAAAAACTAGGAAGAAACCTAGAGAGGAACCAGGCTATGTGGGGTGGCCAGTCCTCTTCTGCCTGTGCCGGGTGGAGATTATAACAGAACATGGCCAAGATGTTCAAATGTTCATAAATGACCAGCATGGTCAAATAATAATAATCACAGACAGAACAGTTGAAACTGGAGCAGCAGCATGGCCAGGTGGACTGGGGACAGCAAGGAGTCGTCATGTCAGGTAGTCCTGAGGCATGGTCCTAGGGCTCATGTCCTCCGAGAGAGAGTAAGAAAGAGAGAAAGAGAGAATTAGAGAGAGCATACTTAAATTCAATCAGGACACCGGATAGGACAGGAGAAGTACTCCAGATATAACAAACTGACCCTAGCCCCCCGACACATAAACTACTGCAGCATAAATACTGGAGGCTGAGACAGGAGGGGTCAGGAGACACTGTGGCCTCATCCGATGACACCCCCGGACAGGGCCAAACAGGAAGGATATAACCCCACCCACTTTGCCAAAGCACAGCCCCCACACCACTAGAGGGATATCTTCAACCACCAACTTACCATCCTGAGACAAGGCCGAGTATAGCCCACAAAGATCTCCGCCACGGCACAGCCCAAGGGGCCAACCCAGACAGGAAGATCACATCAGTGACTCAACCCACTCAAGTGACGCACCCCTCCTAGGGACGGTATGAAAGAGCCCTAGTAAGCCAGTGACTCAGCCCCTGTAATAGGGTTAGAGGCAGAGAATCCCAGTGGAAAGAGGGGAACCAGCCAGGCAGAGACAGCAAGGGCGGTTCGTTGCTCCAGAGCCTTTCCGTTCACCTTCACACTCCTGGGTCAGACTACACTCAATCATATGACCCACTGAAGAGATGAGTCTTCAGTATAGACTTAAAGGTTGAGACCGAGTTTGCGTCTCTCACATGGGTAGGCAGACCATTCCATAAAAATGGAGCTCTATAGGAGAAAGCCCTGCCTCCAGTTGATTGCTTAGAAGTTCTAGGGACAATTAGGAGGCCTGCGTCTTGTGACCGTAGCGTACGTGTAGGTATGTACGGCAGGACCAAATCAGAGAGATAGGTAGGAGCAAGCCCATGTAATGCTTTGTAAGTTAGCAGTAAAACCTTGAGATCAGCCCTTGCCTTGACAGGAAGCCAGTGTAGGGAGGCTAGCACTGGGGAAATATGATCACATTTTTTGGTTCTAGTCAGGATTCTAGCAGCTGTGTTTAGCACAAACTGAAGTTTATTTAGTGCTTTATCCGGGAAGCCGGAAAGTAGAGCATTGCAGTAGTCTTATCTAGAAGTGACAAAAGCATGGATTAATTTTTCTGCAATGTTACGTAGATGGAAAAAAGCTGTCCTTGAAACAGTCTTGGTATGTTCTTCAAAAGAGAGATCAGGGTCCAGAGTAACGCCGAGGTCCTTCAGTTTTATTTGAGACGACTGTACAACCATTAAGATTAATTGTCAGGTTCAACAGAAGATCTCTTTGTTTTCTTGGGACCTAGAACAAGCATCTCTGTTTTTGTCCTCTTGCTCCGTTGTAACAATGTCTACAGAATATTCTGATCAATTTGATGTTATTTTAATGGACAAACAAATGTGCTTTTATTTTAAAAAACAATGACATTTCTAAGTGACCCCAAACTTGTGAATTGTAGTCTATATTGACAACATTGATCTACAACAATAACATTTGACCAACAGATAAATTCATTAAAAGTGACTGTAAATTGACGTTAGTACATTATAATGATACTCTTGGTTGTGGGCTTTCAAATCAAATCCTAGTGTGTTATAACACAGAGAACCAAATGGCCAAACGGTCAATACAGGGATAGCTAGGTAGCCTCCAAATTGTGTGAGGGAGGAACCCCTTAAATAAAAGACACATTCATCTAGTTCACAGGAAGGGGTGGAGCCATGGGACCACCATCGTGATACAGAAATGCACGTACGCGCTCACACCATATAATACATTTTATGTGACGTGTGATAGGGAGGGATTATTCTGCCATGTCATTGGACCCTAGACACACAATCCCTCCCATTCCTGTATGACATCACATCCTGTTTTTGATCCAATACTTGTCTAATTAAGTTAAAGTTTTAATTTACTTTAATTTGGCCGCTGATGCAATATCACTGACATCAGATTCAATTTCCGAACTGGAAAATGTGAGAGCAATAAATGTATCACCCCAAAATCATTTAACCACTAAGAATGTCAACTTCATATTATATAAAGATATCTCATTTCAGATGAATCTCTTAGTGTGTGCCTCGAATGTTCTTTCTGAGTATGTGTGTGCATTTGTATTTGAGTGTGTATGTGTGTCTGTCTGTGTGTGTGTGTCGCTCCATCATAAATAAATACGCATTAAAATCGATTTGTTTACGCTTCACTGCAGAAAGGGGCCAAATCTGACTGGTTTCCCTTGAATAGATTATAACGTATCTCTATAGAGACAGAGAGCGAGAGAGAGAGACAGAGAAAGAGAGAGAGAAAGAGTGAAAGAGATAGAGAGGTGAGTATAATATAATAACTCCCACTGCTACGCTCCAGCCTCCCCTAGCCTAGTCTCATGTCATCTCACTATGTCTCGCCTGCGCCTCATCTGGGGCTCAGATGGGGACTGACTCTCTCTTTACTCATCTGATTGAAGACAGGACTCCCTCTATCTCTCCTTCTCAGACTCCTCTCTCTCTCTCTCTCTCTCTCTCTATCCATCTTATCCCCCCTTCTCAATCTAACAAACACAAGGTCAGTCTCTCTCTCTCTCTCTCTCTCTCTCTCTCTCTCTCTCTCTCTCTCTCTCTCTCTCTCTCTCTCTCTCTCTAGAGGGCTGCCAGTCAAAAGGAAAGAATAACTTCTCCTCCTGAGGTAACCAGGGGTCTAGGGTAGGACATGATCATGTCCTGGATGTGGCCATTGATTTAGAAGCAGAGGGAGAAAGGCAGGGGATGACATCGGTTTACAGAATATTTGCCTTACAGGTAGATGATTCTCTGCAGCATTTGGGCCTCAGCTAATCTTGAAGTCTGATTTTTTACCTGGTGTTATAGAGATTACATGGTAAAACGCTAATTAAATACAGTAATGAATACTTTGTTTTAATTTCATTTTTCTGTATAGTTTTTTTGTTAATTATCACCCATTGTAATATTCTAGATGAGGACAAGCAATTGTCTAAAAATGATATCAGGATAAGACTAATCTCAAGCACAAGGATCTTACAGCAAATCGAGGAGTCATTCTTATTGTTTCACGGAATGTCTGATATTGTTTCTGTGGTTTATTCAGTAGGGTTTCCGAGGTTGTGTGGTTGACTCTAGTGGAATGTAAAGGATGTCCACAGTGAAAGTGACAGTCCGTTTATACAGGCTTCTCCTCACATCACAGGATTGGAGATGGAGGAAGAAAAGAGGGATAGAAGGATGAAAGGGGAAGACTGATGGAGGAGAATATTGTATTAGTTCACACAAATCAGTTTAGGCTAATCTATTTCCCTCGCCCACGAGGAGGAGCGAGGGAGGAGGGGGAGAGAGAGAGAAAGAGAGCGAGACAGAGAGAGAGAGAGTGAAAGATGAGTGAAATATTTAAGTGTTAGCAGAAGGACAGCTGAAGTGTGTGTGTGTGTGTGTGTGTGTGTGTGTGTGTGTGTGTGTGTGTGTGTGTGTGTGTGTGTGTGTGTGTGTGTGTGTGTGTGTGTGTGTGTGTGTGTGTGTGTGTGTGTGTGTGTGTGTGTGTGTGTGTGTGTGTGTGTGTGTGTGTGTGTGTGTGTGTGTGTGTGTGTGTGTGTGTGTGTTGTGTTTGTGTGTGTGTGACTAAACCTCTCCAGCAGCAGTTTGAAGCCTGTGGGTAGATGACTGGAGCGGATAGGGGGATTCATAACCTCCTGTCTATTAATATTACATTACTCCCCATTCACACTGATCTCCGGGATACAGTGTGTGTGTGTGTGTGTGTGTGTGTGTGTGTGTGTGTGTGTGTGTGTGTCATGTCCCTGCTATGATTAAAGAATGGTTATTGATTTACCTAATGTGTGCACTGGGAGCCTGTAGAAAGAAGTGTTAAATGCAGCCAGGTCACCCATGATACAAGTCAGTGTTCGACGTCCATCCATGTCTGAGGATGTCTGGAGATTACTTGGAAACCGGCCACTAGGGGCAAAAGTGATCACTGTTACCTTCAAGAAGGTTTGGTTTTGCTAGGATGCTGTGGATGGGGATGGTGGATGGATGGCCATAAGCTTCTGACTCCGAAGGTTTCAAGTTCAAATCCAGCAATAGAAAACTGTTTTTTAAATGTTTGTTTTAAGCCTATCCCAAAACTTAACCCTATACCTTAACCATTCAGAGTTAATGCCTAACCTTAAGAATTTGGAGTTAATGCCTGACCTTAACCTTAACCTTCAAAATGCAGAGTTAATGCATAAACTTAACCTTAAACACTTCAAAATTTGATGTTTGGAACAACTTCAAAATTTGACATTTGAGAAAACATGGACGAAAGTGAGAGCTGGTTGGTTAAATGATGTAGAATAGTTCTAGATCAGAGGTCAGGAGATACGGGAGAGGTGAGGTTTAACTCGGAATCACTTATCAACATATACAGTGCATTTGGAAAGTATTCAGACTCCTTGACTTTTCACACATTTTGTTACGTTACAGCCTTTTTCCAAAATGGAATAAAAAAATGTTTTTCCTTATCAATGTACACACAATACCCCATAATGACAAGCAAAAACAGATTTTTGGAAATGTTTGCAAATGTATATTAAAAAACCTGAAATATACACTTACATAAGTTTTCAGACCCTTTACTCAGTACTTTGTTGAAACATCTTTGACAGCGATTACAGCCTCAAGTCTTCTTGGGTATGACGCTACAAGCCTGGCACACCTGTGTTTGGGGAGTTTGTCCGATTCTTCTCTGCAGATCCTCTCAAGCCCTGTCAGGTTGGATGGGGAGCAACGCTGCACAGCTGTTTTCAGGTCTCTCCAGAGATGTTAGATCGGGTTCAAGACCGGGCTCTGGCTGGGCCACTCAAGGACATTCAGAGACTTGGCTGTGTGCTTCGGGTCGTTGTTCTGTTGGAAGGTGAACCGTCATCCCAGTCAGAGGTCCTGAGCGCTCTGGAGCAGGTTTTCATCAATGATATCTTTGTACTTTTCTCCGTTCATCTGTCCCTCGTTCCTGACATGTCTCCCATTCCCTGCTGCTGAAAAACATCCCCACAGCATGATGCTGCCACCACCATGCTCCCACCAACTCCAAGAGGGCTGTCATGTGCCTTTTACTAAGGAGTGGCTTCAGTCTGGCCACTCTACTATAAAGGCCTGATTGGTGTAGTGCTGCAGAGATGGTTGTCCTTCTTGAAGATGATGGAGGCCACTGTGTTCTTGGGGACCTTCAATGCTGCAGAAATGTTTTGGTACCCTTCCCCAGATCTGTGCCTCGGCACAATCCTGCCTCAGAGCTCTACGAATTCCTTTGACCTCTTGGCTTGGTTTTTGCTCTGACATGCACTGTCAACTGTGGGACCTTATATAGACAGGTGTGTGTGCCTTTCCAAATCATGTCCAATCAATTTAATTTACCACAAGTGGACTCCAATCAAGTTATAGAAACATCTCAATGCTGATCAATGGAAACAGGATGCACCTGAGTTCAATTCCGAGTCTCATTCCGAGTCTCATTGTGATGTCATTATGTGGTATTGTGATGTCATTATGTGGTATTGTGATGTCATTATGGGGTATTGTGATGTCATTATGGGGTATTGTGATGTCATTATGTGGTATTGTGTGTAGATTGATGAGGATTTATTTTTATTTGATCCATTTTAGAATAAGGCTCTAACGTATCAAAATGTGGAAAAATCAGATCAAGGGATCTG
>NC_088399.1:74910049-74940049 GCF_034236695.1 Oncorhynchus nerka
AGAAGAGAGGGAGAAGAGAGAAGAGAGAGAGAAGAGAGAGAAGGGGGGAAAAGAGAGAGAAGAGGGGGAGAACAGAGAGAAGTGGGGGAGAAGAGAGAGAAGAGAGAGAGAATAGAGAGAAGAGGGGGAAAGAGAGAGAAGAGGGGGAGAAGAGAGAGAAGAGGGGGAGAAGAGAGAGAATATATTTTGATCATTAAATGCGTTTTATGGATAATGAAGCTATTTTCCAATGTTTCTGCTGTTATATTCACAGGCTATTCATTCTGAGTGTTATATTCACAGGCTATTCATTCTGAGTGTTATATTCACAGGCTATTCATTCTGAGTGTTATATTCACAGGCTATTCGTTCTGAGTGTTATATTCACAGGCTATTCATTCTGAGTGTTTTATTCACTAGGCTATTCATTCTGAGTGGCATTACGTCTTTGCATAATTGATGTAAGGGTGGGGAGAGACAGACAGACAGACAGACAGACAGACAGACAGACAGACAGACAGACAGACAGACAGACAGACAAATGCATGCACGCACACATGCACACACACACATTGTGAATTGTGACATGTTAAATTAAGAGAGAGTGGGAGAGACAGAAAGAGAGAGTGAGAGAGACAGAAAGAGAGACTGAGAGAGACAGAAAGAGAGACAGAAAGAGACAGAAAGAGAGACTGAGAGAGACAGAAAGAGAGACTGAGAGAGACAGAAAGAGAGAGTGAGAGAGACAGAAAGAGAGACTGAGAGAGAGAGAAAGAGCGATTGAGAGAGACAGACAGAGAGACGAGAGAGACAGAAAGAGAGACTGACAGAGACAAAGAGAGAGTGAGAGAGTGAGAAAGAGAGACAGAGAGAGACAGAAAGAGAGACCGAGAGAGACAGAATAGAAAGACTGAGAGAGACAGAAAGAGAGACTGAGAGAGACAGAAAGAGAGAGTGAGAGAGACAGAAAGAGATACTGAGAGAGACAGAAAGAGAGACTGAGAGAGACAGAAAGAGAGAGTGAGAGAGACAGAAAGAGAGAGTGAGAGAGACAGAAAGAGAGAGGGAGAGAGACAGAAAGAGAGAGTGAGAGAGACAGAAAGAGAGACTGAGAGAGACAGAAAGAGAGAGTGAGAGAGACTGAGAGACAGAAAGAGAGAGTGAGAGAGAGAGTGAGAGAGACAGAAAGAGAGAGTGAGAGAGACAGAAAGAGAGACCGAGAGAGAGAGTGAGAGAGACAGAAAGAGAGAGTGAGAGAGACAGAAAGAGATACTGAGAGAGACAGAAAGAGAGAGTGAGAGATACAGAAAGAGAGAGTGAGAGAGACAGAAAGAGAGAGGGAGAGAGACAGAAAGAGAGAGTGAGAGAGACAGAAAGAGAGACTGAGAGAGACAGAAAGAGAGAGTGAGAGAGACTGAGAGACAGAAAGAGAGAGTGAGAGAGACAGAAAGAGAGAGTGAGAGAGACAGAAAGAGAGAGTGAGAGAAACAGAAAGAGAGAGTGAGAGAGACAGAAAGAGAGACTGAGAGAGACAGAAAGAGAGAGTGAGAGAGACAGAAAGAGAGACTGAGAGAGACAGAAAGAGAGAGTGAGCAGTGGGAAAACAACAATCCTTTTCCACACAGGTGTGGTAGTGACAACCCAGGTCTGCTCCTCTCCCCAGCGTTCTACAACTCTATGATAATAGCAGAATATGAATATTGTAATAGGATCATTAGCATGACGACCTGAACAGGTGACAGCTCTAATTGGCCACCATTTGACCTCCCACACATAGACAGATGGCAGGACACAGTTTGTGTGTGTGTGTGTATATTAAAAGCCTCATGATGGATATGAACCAATTACTCTACATTAAATATTTCCGAAGCATGTGAATAATATGTCATATAAAAGATATCTTTTAAAACCTCCCTCCTTTAAAAAAAGAGAAAGAGTATCATAACGATACAGATTACTGGTCAATTAGGCCTGTTTATATTCCTGACTAAATCATTTCAGAAACTCTAAAACTGCTAGGAATGAGACTTCCACCCTCCCCAATTATTTCCCGCTATCCTCTCTGCCTCTCTTCTCTCTTTCTCTCTCTTTCTCGCTCTCTCTCTCTCTCTCTCGCTCTCTCTCTCTCTTGCTCTCTCTCTACGCTCTGCCTCTCTTCTCTGCCTCTTTTGCCTCTCTGCCCCCTCCTCTCTCTCTCTCTTTCCTCTCTGCCTCTTCTCTCTCTCTCTTTAATCTCTGCCCCTCCTCTCTCTCTCTCTTTCCTCTCTGCCCCTCCTCTCTCTCTCTCTCTTTCTCTCTCTCTCTCTCTCTCTCTCTCTCTCTCTCCCTCTCTCTCTTTCCTCTTTGCCCCTCCTCTGTCTCTCTTTCCTCTCTGCCACTTTTGTCTCTCTCTCTTTCCTCTCTGCCTCTTCTCTCTCTCTCTTTAATCTCTGCCCCTCCTCTCTCTCTCTCTCTTTCCTCTCTGCCCCTCCTCTCTCTCTCTCTCTCTTTCCTCTCTCTCTCTCTCTCTCTCTCTCTCTCCCTCTCTCTCTTTCCTCTTTGCCCCTCCTCTGTCTCTCTTTCCTCTCTGCCACTTTTGTCTCTCTCTCTTTCCTCTCTGCCCCCCCCTCTCTCTCTTTCCTCTCTGCCCATCCTCTCTCTCTCTCTCTTTCCTCTCTTCTCTCTCTCTCTCTCTCTCTCTCTCTCTCTTTCCTCTCTGCCTCTCTTCTCTCTCTCTTTCCTCTTTGCCCCTCCTCTGTCTCTATTTCCTCTCTGCCCCTCTTGTCTCTCTCTCTTTCTTCTCTGCCCCTCCTCTCTCTCTCTTTCCTCTCTGCCTGTCTTCTCTCTCTCTCTCTCTCTCTCTCTCTCTCTTTCCTCTTTGCCCCTCTTCTGTCTCTCTTTCCTCTTTGCCATCTCTCTCTCTCCATCTCCCCTCTCTCTCTCTCTCTCTCTCTCTCTCTCTCTCTCTCTCTTTCTCTCTCTCTCTCTCTCTCTCTCTCTCTCTCTCTCTCTCTCTCTCTCTTTCCTATTTGCCTCTATTCTCTTTCTCTTTACTCTCTGCTCTCTCTCTCTCTCTCTGCCTCTATTCTCTCTGCCTCTCTCTCTCTCTCTTTCCTCTCTGCCTCTCTTCTCTCTCTCTCTTTCCTCTCTGCCTCTCTTCTCTCTCTCTTTCCTCTCTGCCTCTCTTCTCTCTCTCTCTTTAATCTCTGCCCCTCCTCTCTCTCTCTTTCCTCTCTGCCCCTCCTCTCTCTTTCTTTCCTCTCTTCTCTCTCTCTCTCTCTCTCTCTCTCTCTCTCTCTCTTTCCTCTCTGCCTCTCTTCCCTCTCTCTCTTTCCTCTTTGCCCCTCCTCTGTCTCTCTTTCCTCTCTGCCCCTCTTGTCTCTCTCTCTTTCCTCTCTGCTCCTCCTCTCTCTCTCTTTCCTCTCTGCCCCTCCTCTCTCTCTCTCTTTCCTCTCTTCTCTCTCTCTCTCTCTCTCTCTCTCTCTCTCTCTCTTTCTTTCCTCTCTGCCTCTCTTCTCTCTCTCTCTTTCCTCTTTGCCCCTCCTCTGTCTCTATTTCCTCTCTGCCCCTCTTGTCTCTTTCTCTTTACTCTCTGCTTCTCTCTCTCTCTCTCTCTCTCTCTCACTCTCTCTCTCTCTTTCCTCTCTGCCCCTCTTCTCTCTCTCTCTTTCATCTTTGCCTCTGTTCTCTTTCTCTTTACTCTCTGCTTCTCTCTCTCTCTCTCTGCCTCTATTCTCTCTTGCCTCTCTCTCTCTCTCTTTCCTCTCTGCCTCTCTTCTCTCTCTCTCTTTCCTCTCTGCCTCTCTTCTCTCTCTCTCTCTTTCCTCTTTGCCTCTATTCTCTTTCTCTTTACTCTCTGCTTCTCTCTCTCTCTGCCTCTATTCTCTCTGCCTCTCTCTCTCTCTCTTTCCCCTCTGCCTCTCTTCTCTCTCTCTCTTTCCTCTCTGCCTCTCTTCTCTCTCTCTCTTTCCTCTTTGCCTCTGTTCTCTTTCTCTTTACTCTCTGCTTCTCTCTCTCTTTCTGCCTCTATTCTCTCTGCCTCTCTCTCTCTCTATCTCTCTCTTTCCTCTCTGCCTCTCTTCTCTCTCTCTCTCTCTCTTTCCTCTTTGCCTCTCTCTCTGCCTCTATTCTCTCTGCCTCTCTTCTCTCTCTCTCTCCATCTCCCTCTCTCTCTCTCTCTCTCTCTCTCTCTCTCTCTCTCTCTCGCTCTCTACTCTCTGCCTCTCTTCTCTGTCTCTCTTTCCTATCTGCCCCTCTTACCTCTCTGCCCCTCCTCTCTCTCTCTGTCCTCTCGGCCTCTCTTCTCTGTTTTTTCTCTGCTCTTCCCTGTGAGTGACTTTGGCAACAATCTGGTGGCCTTGCATACGGTGTGTGTGTGTGGCTGTCTGACTGCTGATATGAGACAATATCAGCATATGAATGCAGTCTTTTCAGCAGCATATGACTATCCATCACTACACAGCACATATGGGCTAAACGACCCAGTAACCCACCCCACATATCTTTAGTGGGGTTGACTTTTGATGAGGATGAAGTATGTGTGTGTGTTTACTTATTATCAGCACTTTGCTATCAATCCCTATTTCCATGCAGTGCTTTACATGGCACACTATTCAACATACATGATCATGTCCTTGGATAAAAAATATATATTCTCCTTGTAAAGTTTTTTTTTTTTACATACTGTAAGCACGTGCTATGGCTCGTACTGTACTTTTATATTCATGGAACGTTATTGAAAATAGCGCTAAGTAAATAGATAGACATTTATAACAAGGGGCAGGTTCAGAGGAGAACACACTTCACTTAAAAAATGAAATGACTTGTTTGCTAGCGCGACAAATGAGCAGATGAACGTATACAAGAATAGACTGATAAACAATGCTTTGACTTCTTATTATTGTTTGACTTCTGGAATATGAATTTGAATTAATTGAAACTCTGGAGAATTGTACATATTGTATTGTTTGTGTAAATGAGCATCATTTGCCCCAAAATAAATTGTTTATGTGCATTTGGTTTGTTTGTTGTTTATTTTCTGTCTTGTTTTAATAGACAGGAGGTCAGGGTACTGGGTCGATCTGAAGGAACCAGAGCGTCTATTTCAACAGATGTTTTTCTATATTCATAATGTACTTTCATTTAATGAGGGTGTATAAACAGATACTCTGTCTATCCCTTACAGTGACTCTCTCTCTCTCTCTCTCTCCATCCACATCTCTCTTATTCACAGGAGGACGCATGCAGGCGTGCCCACACACAGGAGGACGCATGCAGGCGTGCCCACACACAGGAGGACGCATGCAGGCGTGCCCACACACAGGAGGACGCATGCAGGCGTGCCCACACACAGGAGGACGCATGCAGGCGTGCCCACACACAGGAGGACGCATGCAGGCGTGCCCACACACAGGAGGACGCATGCAGGCGTGCCCACACACAGGAGGACGCATGCAGGCGTGCCCACACACAGGAGGTTGCATGCAGGCGTGCCCACACACAGGAGGTTGGTGGCACCTTGATCTGGGAGGATGGGCGTGTGGTAATGGCTGGAGTGGAATTAGTGGAATGGGATCAAACACATCAAACACACGGTTCCATGTCATTCCGTTTGTGCCGTTTCGGACGTTATTATGAGCCGTCCTCCCCTCAGCAGCCTCCTGTGACGCACACAGAAACCAACAGCTCCGCAAGCCAAAGAATATATCAATCCATCAAATTGTATTTTGAATAAAACATTTGTCACACAGGTAACCAGGCATCTGTATATTCTGTGTCTTCTCGTCCACACAGTGATAGATACACAGTAGATATTTAAAGCCTACTGGTTCTATGTTAGTAGTGGATGGATTTACCATACTCCACACTGACTGGCATGTTTGTGTTGTATTGGCTGATTTAACATAGCTAATCCATCATGGCACTGTCATAAGGAATGACAGAGGAAGTGTGTGTTTGTAGATCGTTGACCTTAGGCCAAGTATACTACAAGAGACTGGTTCAAGCTCTTTACCAACTGTTCAGTGTTATGGGAGAGAATGGAGGTTTAAATCTCTCTCTCCCATTCTCTCTCTCTCCCTCTCTCTCTCTCTCTCTCTCTCTCCCATTCTCTCTCTCTCCCATTCTCTCTCCCATTCTCTATCCCATTCTCTCTCTCTCTCTCTCTCTCTCTCTCTCTCTCTCTCTCTCTCTCTCTCTCTCTCTCTCTCTCTCTCTCTCTCTCTCTCCTGTTTCTCTCATTCTCTCCCTTTCGCTGCCACTCATCTTTCTCTCTTTCTCTCTCTCTATATATATATCTCTCTCTCTGTATCCCCCCACCCCCTTCCATCTCTCTCCCCCACTCTCTCTCTCTTCAACCCCCTCTCTCTCTTCAACCCCCCCTCTCTCTCTCTTCAACCCCCTCTCTCTCTCTCTTCAACCCCCCCCCTCTCTCTCTCTTCAACCTCCCCACCTCTCTCTCTCTTCAACACCCCCCTCTTTCTCTTCAACCCCCCCTCTCTCCCTCTCTTTTTCTTCCTACCGTCTGTCTTCAGACTGTGGAACACTAATGATGTGACGAAAGTGAAGGAGGACACTGTTGACCTCTATTCTGCTGACACACACACACCACACACACATGCAGGCACGCTCATCCACACTCGCACAAGGACACATGCATGCAAACACATGCACGCACACACAGAGACATACACGCAAGCACAACCTACACATGAACAATCCCATGCCTTATAAACAATGCATATTCAGCCCCTTTCACACTCGCTCACCCCTCTCTCTCTTCTCTCTTCACCCCTCTCTCTCTTCTCTCTTCACCCCTCTCTCTCTTCTCCCTTCTCCCTTCACCCCTCTCTCTCTTCTCTCTTCACCACCCCTCTCTCTTTTCTCTCTTCACCCCTCTCTCTCTTCTCTCTTCACCCCTCTCTCTCTTCACCCCTCTCTCTCTTCTCTCTTCACCCCTCTCTCTCTTCTCCCTTCACCCCTCTCTCTCTTCTCTCTTCACCCCTCTCTCTCTTCTCTCTTCACCCCTCTCTCTTCTCCCTTCACCCTCTCTCTCTCTTCTCTCTTCACCCTCTCTCTCTTCTCTCTTCACCCCTCTCTCTCTTCTCCCTTCACCCCTCTCTCTCTTCTCCCTTCACCCCTCTCTCTCTTCTCTCTTCACCCCTCTCTCTCTTCTCTCTTCACCCCTCTCTCTCTTCTCCCTTCACCCCTCTCTCTCTTCACCCCTCTCTCTCTTCTCTCTTCACCCCTCTCTCTCTTCACCCCTCTCTCTCTTCTCTCTCCATCCATGGCGTCACATAAAGTGTTCCTACAGCTACAGATGGGTGACTCCCATGTAGACAATGGCTTGGTGGGAACAGTTACAGTTAAAACAGGACTGGTATTGTCTCCGGTCAATGGACTGTTATTCATCTAATGTGTGTAAAGAACTAAAGGACTAACTGACCCTGCTACAACACTCTCTCTGTGTGTGTGTGTGTGTGTGTGTGTGTGTGTGTGTGTGTGTGTGTGTGTGTGTGTGTGTGTGTGTGTGTGTGTGTGTGTGTGTGTGTGTTTGTGTGTTTGTGTGTGTGTGTTTGTGTGTGTGTGTTTGTGTGTGTGTGTGTGTGTGTGTTTGCGTGTTTGCGTGTGTGTGTGTGTGTGTGGTAATTTAATGATTAGACGTTGTAAAGCAGTGTGTGTGATTAACAGCCCATTACAACAGCAGTAGGAGGTCATTAATTAGGCCACGCCCACTTGATGAATACCACAACCCTATAGGGAGGACAATCCCTGTGGAAAGAGAGAACATAAAAGAGAAAGAGCAAAAAGAATGAACGAGGGATAAGAAAAGAGGTTGAACAACTGAAAAGCATTGAGATGAAATGAATGGTCCATCGTGTATTGTCTGTTTCTATAGTATCAGGAGAAAAACGGAGTGAAACCTTTTCAAATGATGCAGGGGGAGAAAGGAAGAGTGGGAGTAAAGGGAGAGGGGTAGGAAGGAGAGAAAGAGAGAAAGAAAGGAAGGAAAAGGCGATGTTGGGCAGTAAATTGTGGATAGATCTTTAACTACTTCATTACAAGGTGATGGGTGACTTCCATGGGCCAGACAAAATACAATGTCATTATCCTGGCCTGTCCCAGAGTTAGAGTGGGGTCAGACCAACTAGCTCTCACAGTCTCACATCAGAATTAGACGTTTAGCAATGTTTCTAAAACATCACATTTCAAACGTCAAATTTCAAAGTGTTTAATGTTAAGATTAGGCATTAACCCCTTAAGGTCGATGTCTGCTCCCCCGTGGAAATTCAAATGAGCATAATACAAAAATCCCCATTCAAATCTGTCAGTTTAAGCAAGACATCTGTTTTTTTGCCTCGGATGTGTCTCAATGCACCGCATCCGCCGATGTCGCACTTCCACATCTGCGGTGAAAGGTGACAGAGCCAGAGCGCTGTTTGTCCGACCACGAGGCATCTGCGGTGAAAGGTGACAGATCCAGAGCGGTGTTTGTCCGACCACGAGGCATCTGCGGTGAAAGGTGACAGAGCCAGAGCGGTGTTTGTCCAACCACGAGGCATCTGCGGTGAAAGGTGACAGAGCCAGAGCGGTGTTTGTCCGACCACGAGTCATCTGCGGTGAAAGGTGACAGAGCCAGAGCGGTGTTTGTCTGACCACGAGGCATCTGCGGTGAAAGGTGACAGAGCCAGAGCGGTGTTTGTCCGACCACGAGGCATCTGCGGTGAAAGGTGACAGACACAGAGCGGTGTTTGTCTGACCAAGAGGCATCTGCGGTGAAAGGTGACAGAGCCAAAGCGGTGTTTGTCTGACCACGAGGCATCTGCGGTGAAAGGTGACAGAGCCAGAGCGGTGTTTGTCCGACCACGAGTCATCTGCGGTGAAAGGTGACAGAGCCAGAGCGGTGTTTGTCCGACCACGTGGCATCTGCGGTGAAAGGTGACAGAGCCAGAGCGGTGTTTGTCCGACCACGAGGCATCTGCGGTGAAAGGTGACAGAGCCAGAGCGGTGTTTGTCCGACCACGAGGCATCTGCGGTGAAAGGTGACAGAGCCAGAGCGGTGTTTGTCCGACCACGAGGCATCTGCGGTGAAAGGTGACAGAGCCAGAGCGATGTTTGTCTGACCACGAGGCATCTGCGGTGAAAGATGACAGAGCCAGAGCGGTGTTTGTCTGACCACGAGGCATCTGCGGTGAAAGGTGACAGAGACAGAGCAGTCTTTGTCTGACCACGAGGCATCTGCGGTGAAAGGTGACAGAGCCAGAGCGGTGTTTGTCCGACCACGAGGCATCTGCGGTGAAAGGTGACAGAGCCAGAGCGGTGTTTGTCTGACCACGAGGCATCTGCGGTGAAAGGTGACAGAGACAGAGCAGTCTTTGTCTGACCACGAGGCATCTGCGGTGAAAGGTGACAGAGCCAGACCAGTGTTTGTCCGACCACGAGTAATCTGCGGTGAAAGGTGACAGAGCCAGAGCGGTGTTTGTCTGACCACGAGGCATCTGCGGTGAAAGGTGACAGAGACAGAGCAGTCTTTGTCTGACCACGAGGCATCTGCGGTGAAAGGTGACAGAGCCAGAGCGATGTTTGTCTGACCACGAGGCATCTGCGGTGAAAGATGACAGAGCCAGAGCGGTGTTTGTCTGACCACGAGGCATCTGCGGTGAAAGGTGACAGAGCCAGACCAGTGTTTGTCCGACCACGAGTTATCTGCGGTGAAAGGTGACAGAGCCAGAGCGGTGTTTGTCTGACCACGAGGCATCTGCGGTGAAAGGTGACAGAGACAGAGCAGTCTTTGTCTGACCACGAGGCATCTGCGGTGAAAGGTGACAGAGCCAGAGTGGTGTTTGTCCGACCACGAGGCATCTGCGGTGAAAGGTGACAGAGCCAGAGCGGTGTTTGTGTGACCACGAGGCATCTGCGGTGAAAGGTGACAGAGCCAGAGCGGTGTTTGTCTGACCACGAGGCATCTGCGGTGAAAGGTGACAGAGCCAAAGCGGTGTTTGTCTGACCACGAGGCATCTGCGGTGAAAGGTGACAGAGCCAGAGCGGTGTTTGTCTGACCACGCGGCATCTGCGGTGAAAGGTGACAGAGCCAGAGCGGTGTTTGTCCGACCACGAGGCATCTGCGGTGAAAGGTGACAGAGCCAGAGCGGTGTTTGTCTGACCACGAGGCATCTGCGGTGAAAGGTGACAGAGCCAAAGCGGTGTTTGTCCGACCACGAGGCATCTGCGGTGAAAGGTGACAGAGCCAGAGCGGTGTTTGTCCGACCACGAGGCATCTGCGGTGAAAGGTGACAGAGCCAGAGCGATGTTTGTCTGACCACGAGGCATCTGCGGTGAAAGATGACAGAGCCAGAGCGGTGTTTGTCTGACCACGAGGCATCTGCGGTGAAAGGTGACAGAGACAGAGCAGTCTTTGTCTGACCACGAGGCATCTGCGGTGAAAGGTGACAGAACCAGAGCGGTGTTTGTCCGACCACGAGGCATCTGCGGTGAAAGGTGACAGAGCCAGACCAGTGTTTGTCCGACCACGAGTTATCTGCGGTGAAAGGTGACAGAGCCAGAGCGGTGTTTGTCTGACCACGAGGCATCTGCGGTGAAAGGTGACAGAGCCAAAGCGGTGTTTGTCTGACCACGAGGCATCTGCGGTGAAAGGTGACAGAGCCAGAGCGGTGTTTGTCCGACCACGAGTCATCTGCGGTGAAAGGTGACAGAGCCAGAGCGGTGTTTGTCTGACCACGCGGCATCTGCGGTGAAAGGTGACAGAGCCAGAGCGGTGTTTGTCCGACCACGAGGCATCTGCGGTGAAAGGTGACAGAGCCAGAGCGGTGTTTGTCCGACCACGAGGCATCTGCGGTGAAAGGTGACAGAGCCAGAGCGGTGTTTGTCCGACCACGAGGCATCTGCGGTGAAAGGTGACAGAGCCAGAGCGGTGTTTGTCCGACCACGAGGCATCTGCTGTGAAAGGTGACAGAGCCAAAGCGGTGTTTGTCCGACCACGAGGCATCTGCGGTGAAAGGTGACAGAGCCAGAGCGGTGTTTGTCCGACCACGAGGCATCTGCGGTGAAAGGTGACAGAGCCAAAGCGGTGTTTGTCCGACCACGAGGCATCTGCGGTGAAAGGTGACAGAGCCAGAGCGGTGTTTGTCCGACCACGAGTCATCTGCGGTGAAAGGTGACAGAGCCAGAGCGGTGTTTGTCTGACCACGCGGCATCTGCGGTGAAAGGTGACAGAGCCAGAGCGGTGTTTGTCCGACCACGAGGCATCTGCGGTTAAAGGTGACAGAGCCAGAGCGGTGTTTGTCCGACCACGAGGCATCTGCGGTGAAAGGTGACAGAGCCAGAGCGGTGTTTGTCCGACCACGAGGCATCTGCTGTGAAAGGTGACAGAGCCAAAGCGGTGTTTGTCCGACCACGAGGCATCTGCGGTGAAAGGTGACGGAGCCAGAGCGGTGTTTGTCCGACCACGAGTCATCTGCGGTGAAAGGTGACAGAGCCAGAGCGGTGTTTGTCTGACCACGAGGCATCTGCGGTTAAAGGTGACAGAGCCAGAGCGGTGTTTGTCCGACCACGAGGCATCTGCGGTGAAAGGTGACAGAGCCAGAGCGGTGTTTGTCCGACCACGAGGCATCTGCGGTGAAAGGTGACAGAGCCAGAGCGGTGTTTGTCCGACCACGAGGCATCTGCTCTGAAAGGTGACAGAGCCAGAGCGGTGTTTGTCTGACCACGAGGCATCTGCGGTGAAAGGTGACAGAGCCAGAGCGGTGTTTGTCCGACCACGAGGCATCTGCGGTGAAAGGTGACAGAGCCAGAGCGGTGTTTGTCTGACCACGTGGCATCTGCGGTGAAAGGTGACAGAGCCAGAGCAGTGTTTGTCCGACCACGAGTTATCTGCGGTGAAAGGTGACAGAGCCAGAGCGGTGTTTGTCTGACCACGAGGCATCTGCGGTGAAAGGTGACAGAGACAGAGCAGTCTTTGTCTGACCACGAGGCATCTGCGGTTAAAGGTGACAGAGCCAGAGCGGTGTTTGTCCGACCACGAGGCATCTGCGGTGAAAGGTGACAGAGCCAGAGCGGTGTTTGTCCGACCACGAGGCATCTGCTGTGAAAGGTGACAGAGCCAGAGCGGTGTTTGTCTGACCACGAGGCATCTGCGGTGAAAGGTGACAGAGCCAGAGCGGTGTTTGTCCGACCACGAGGCATCTGCGGTGAAAGGTGACAGAGCCAGAGCGGTGTTTGTCTGACCACGTGGCATCTGCGGTGAAAGGTGACAGAGCCAGAGCAGTGTTTGTCCGACCACGAGTTATCTGCGGTGAAAGGTGACAGAGCCAGAGCGGTGTTTGTCTGACCACGAGGCATCTGCGGTGAAAGGTGACAGAGACAGAGCAGTCTTTGTCTGACCACGAGGCATCTGCGGTGAAAGGTGACAGAGCCAGAGCGGTGTTTGTCCGACCACGAGGCATCTGCGGTGAAAGGTGACAGAGCCAGAGTGGTGTTTGTCTGACCACGAGGCATCTGCGGTGAAAGGTTACAGAGCCAGGGCGGTGTTTGTCCGACCACGAGGCATCCAGAAAATCGGTCTTCTCACAAAAACGTCTGTACCTTCCGAACTGCCTACAAACTATTATGACCCCTCTATGGAAAGATGAGACTCTCACCAACACAATGGTGTTCTCCGTTGCTCTACAACCCCCACAAGCGTTTTGGGGCTCATTGGAACGGCCAACCTGCCAACTTCTGTCTGTAGTGTCTGAACAGTTTGGGCGCTAATATGACCTCTCTGTGGAACACGTACATGTTGGTTGTTTTGCTCCAGAACGCCACAGGCCTCACACCACTGGTCTGAAAGTCCCACGGTAACAGTTTCAAAAAACTGAATGGAAGTATATATGGAGACTGTTTGGTTAAAAAAAACAAGGGTTAAATGTTAAATAATCCAGATCTTTCTTATATGGCTCAGATATAGGACAGACACTTCACAACAAACTTTCTTTAGTTTTTTTGGGGGGACTGTTGTTCCATGTAGGGAATCTGTTATTCAATGCGTTTGTATGTATAATGTATTATTATTATTATTCAAAATCAAATAGCAAGATGATCCTTGGTATTACCTTCTTAAAACAATTCCATATAGTTTAGTAGAAAGCCTTGTGTTGAAGGTTATTGTCCTGCTGAAAGGTGAATTCCTCTCTCAGTATCTGGTGTAAAGCAGACTGAAGCAGGTTTTCATCTAGCATTTTTCCTGTGCTTATCTCACCCAGTTTCTTTTTATCCTGAAAAACTCCTCAGTATTTACCGATGTCAAGCATACCAATACCATGATGCAGCCACCACCATGCTTGAACATTTAGAGTCAGTTATTCAGTGTTGTGTTGGATTTGCCCCAAACATAAGGCTTTGCATTTAGGCCAAAAAGTGTATTCCTTTCCCTTGTTTTGTTGAAATATTACTTTAGTGCCCATTTTTATTCTGTATATTTGTATTCTTCCTTTCACTCTGTCATTTACAGCCAGGTCACCCGTGGTACAAGTCAGTATTTGACATCCATCCACGTCTGAGAACTTCGGGAGATGACGTGGAAACCGGCCACCAGGGGCAACAGTTTGTGCTGTTACTTTCAAGTAGATTTCGGCAGATGGACGGCAGATGTGCGTAAGCATCTGCCTCTGATTCCAAAGGTTAAAAGTTCAAATCCAGTGATAGAAAGTTATTTTTGCTTTAAGCATAACCTTAACCTCAACCCTTAACCTTAACCATTCGGAGTTAATGCCTAACTTTAAGATTTCTGCCTAACCTTAACCCTAACCTGAAAGATGTGGAGTTAATGCCTAACCTTAACCCTAGCCTGAAAGATGTGGAGTTAATGCCTAACCTTAACCCTAACCTGAAAGATGTGGAGTTAATGCCTAACCTTAACCCTAACCTGAAAGATGTGGAGTTAGTGCCTAACCTTAACCCTAACCTGAAAGATGTGGAGTTAGTGCCTAACCTCAACCCTAACCTGAAAGATGTGGAGTAAATGATTAAACTTAAGCTTAAACAATTTGAAATGTGACATTTGCAATGACTTCAAATTTTGGTCTGATTCAAAATAATAATACTGATGTGAGACTGTGAGAGCTACTTGTCTTTTAAGTCATTATTGTAGAGTCACTACAATGTTGTTGATCCATCCTCAGTTTTCTTCACAGCCACTGAACTCTATAGCTGTTTTAAAATCACCAATGGCCTCATGGTAACATCTCTGAGCAGTTTCATTCCTGTCCTGAAGCTCAGTTCAGAAGGACAACTATCTTTGATGGTTTAATACATCATCCACAGGATAATTATTAACTTGACCATGCTTAAATAGATATTCAATGTCTGATTTGTTATTGTTACCCATCTACCAATCACTGCCCTTCTTTATGACGCTTTCAAAAAGCTCCCTGGTCTTTGTAGTTGAATCTGTGAATGAAATTCAATACTTGACTGAGGGACCTTACAGATGTTGTGTGTATGGGGGACAGAGGAAGGGGTAGTCATTCAACAATTATTTCACACAGAGTGAGTCCATGTATCTTATTATGTCATTTGTTATGCCAAATTTTACTGCTGAACTCATTTAGGCCTAAACAAATGGGCTGAATACTTATGGGCTAAATATCAGTATACAAATGGACTACATTTTTATTCATCTTAAAATTTTATATAATTTGAAGTAGATTATTTTAAATAGATTGTTGACAAAAAATGCCAATGACATCCATTTGAATCCCACTTTGTAACACAATTTAATGTGAAGAAATCCTAGGGGTATGAATACATTTGCAAGGCACTGTATATGTACAGTATATACAGAGTACCAGTCAAAAGTTTTGACACACCTGCTCATTTAAGATTATAATTTTAAAATTTAAAATGTACAATTTCTACATTGTAGAATAATAGTGAAGACATCAAAACTATGAAATAACACACGTGGAATCATGTAGTAACCAACAAAATTGTTAAATAAATCAAAATATATTTTAGATTTTAGATTCTTCAAATTTTCCACTCTTTGCCTTGATGACAACTTTGCACATGCTTAGCAATCTCTCAACCAGATTCACCTGGAATGCTTTTCCAACAGTCTTGAAGGAGTTCCCACATATACTGAGCACTTGCTGGCTGCTTATCTTTCACTCTGCGGTCCAACTCATCCTAAACCATCTCAATTGGGTTGAGGCCAGGTCATCTGATGCAGCACTCCATCACTCTCCTGCTTGGTCAAATAGTCCTTACACAGCCTGGAGGTGTGTTGGGTCATTGTCCTGTTGAAAAACAAATGATAGTCCCACTAAGCTCAAACCAGATGGGATGGCGTATCGCTGAAGAATGCTGTGGTAGCCATGCTGGTTAAGTGTGCTGTCACGCCCTGACCATAGAGAGCATTTATTCTCTATGTTGGTTAGGTCGGGGTGTGATTTAAGGGTGGGTTATCGAGGTGAATTATATTTCTATGTTGGCCTAGTATGGTTCCCAATCAGAGGCAGCTGTTTATCATTGTCTCTGATTGGGGATCATATTTAAGTAGCCATTTCCCATTTGTGCTTTGTGGGATCTTGTCTATGTATAGTTGCCCGTGAGCATTATATTAGCTTCACGTTTCGTTTGTTCATTTTGTTGTTTTGTTCTTTAAAGTTTTCTATTCCAAAATAAAGGATGGAAACTTACCACGCTGCATCTTGCTGCACTCCTTATAACGATCGTGACATGTGCCTTGAATTCTAAATCAATCACTGACAGTGTCACCAGCAGAGCACCCCCACACCATCACACCTCCTCACCTAAATGTGATATTTAAATGTGAACATTTGAATACATTTGCAAAAATGTCTAGAAACTAGTTTTTTTGTCATTATGGGGTATTGTGTGTAGATTGATGAAAAAAACTTTTTTAGAATAAGGCTGTAATGTAACAAAATGTGGAAAAAGTCAAGCAGTCTGAATACTTTCCGAATGAACTGTATATAACTATTTAGACAGGATACATCTGAGGGGGCACATGCCCCTATGGGCATCTCTCTCTCTCTCTCTCTCTCTCTCTCTCTCTCTCTCTCTCTCTCTCTCTCTCTCTCTCTCTCTCTACCTCTACCTCTCTCTCTGGCTCTGACAGGCACTCTCTCTCTTTCTAACTCTCTCTCTCTACCTCTCACTACCTCTCTCAAATACTACACACTCTTCCTTCCCATGAGCCCTTCTGCTAATGGGATAAGTTGTCTTGTTATTCACAGGGCTCTGATGAGGAGAGGGAATTCTGACGGAAATCTGTCAACCCCGGAAAGACCTGCCACTGAGATTGAGGATAAATAATACCCTATAGGAGAGTGAAGGTGTGTATGTATGTGTGTGTGCTTGTGTGTGCGTGTGTGCCTGCTTGTATATGTGTTTGTGTACTTGTGTGTGCGTTTTAGTGTCTCAGGGTAAATTGTTTCCTCCAGCCTGTGAGACGAAGGCATTCAGCAGCCTGCCAACACAGCTAGGAGCGGTAATTAAATGATTCTGCACTCTGAAAGAGGGAGAGAGAAGAGAGAGAGAGAGAACAAGAAAGAAAGACAGAAGGATGGAAAGACAGGAGAGGGAAACGGTATGTGTTAGAGAGCATTAAGAGGGAGAGAGAGAGAGAGAGAGAGAGAGAGAGAGAGAGAGAGAGAGAGAGAGAGAGAGAGAGAGAGAGAGAGAGAGATTTTGTGTCACTGGTTAAGTGACAAATTGAGCTTATTCAATGCTGCCATTAATACTGCCATAAAGCTGCCTTCTAGTCATATAGCTGATGAGAGATTATGATTGTCACACACACACACACACACACACACACACACACACACACACACACACACACACACACACACACACACACACACACACACACACACACACACACACACACACACACACGACCACACACAAGCAGGAACGGACACACACAATGAATGTGAGCAGAGTCTTGCCAAACAGTATAGCTAACCTCAAAGAAAAACCCATTGAGAAGCCCTTCTCACATCACACTGTGAATATCTCCTCTCCCCTCTTGTGGCAGACTTAAACCCTCAAACAGAATTCCCTCTCTCTGTCACAGTGTGTGTGTGTGTGTGTGTGTGTGTGTGTGTGTGTGTGTGTGTGTGTGTGTGTGTGTGTGTGTGTGTTTGTGTGTGTGTGTGTGTGACTGACAGTGTCAGCAGCATACTAATCAGCGAGCCTCTAAAGAGGGAGAGGAAGATAAGGAAGTCCTCTCCCATTACCCACAAGCCACCAGCTGGGCAGGGCAAGGGGCACAGCAACCAGACAGATGGTACTGTCACCCCCCGTACACACACACGCACACACACACAATAGTATGACAGAAAGAGGAAGTCATTAGCCACTGAACGAGAGAGAGAGAGGAGAGAGGGAGAGAGGGAGAGAGAGAGATAGAGAGGGGAGAAAGAGAGAGAGAGAGAGAGAGAGGGAGAGTGTTATTGTGAGACAATCTGTCATGGTTTAAGTAATTGGCCTCTCCCTGCGTGTCTCAAATATGAAGTGATCTGTCGTCGCCCACCACATTACTGCCAGGCAGGAGACACACACACGCACAAACACAGCACACACACACACGCACAACACAGCACGGTTAGAGAGCCGTGACCCTCTTCAACTCTCCACGAAGACGCTACTAGCTCTGACTCCCAGGTTAACCCCACACTGAAATAAATAAAAAAGGACAATAAAAAATATTTTCCCACCTCCTTTTCCTCCTCCTCCTCTTTCTCTCATCGTCAATCCATCCTTTGTGTGGTGGAGAGAAAGAGCATGTGCTGAAGACATGGTGAACCTATGGCTGTGTTTTATCAGTAAGAGTAGATAGGTCTTTAAGAGCAGCTAATAAGGACGTGTCCTCTGGTCTAGACTTCATTTCTCTTGGTTAACAAGATATGTTGTGTGAGAAAACAAAGGGTTGGAGTTTTAATTGCACCTGGAGTTGAACTGTTGGAGAAATAATGATCCGGCCAGAGAGATTACTGCTTACTGCTGGTCACAATGATTAGGAGTCATTATTTGGTGTGTGTGTGTGTGTGTGTGTGTGTGTGTGTGTGTGTGTGTGTGTGTGTGTGTGTGTGTGTGTGTGTGTTATTTAAATGAGTTTGAGTTAAAAAAGCAGAGATTGAAAACATGCATGTGTACATTAACACAGGCTGTCTTCTATGTGTGGATAATAAACAGAGGGGTGTGTAAACTTTACAAGCTGAGACAACAGACTGTCTTCTATGTGTGGATAATAAACAGAGGGGTGTGTAAACTTTACAAGCTGAGACAACA
Organism: Oncorhynchus nerka; assembly: GCF_034236695.1. Taxonomy (NCBI): domain Eukaryota; kingdom Metazoa; phylum Chordata; class Actinopteri; order Salmoniformes; family Salmonidae; genus Oncorhynchus; species Oncorhynchus nerka. The sequence goes on from NC_088399.1 coordinate 74,928,326, forward strand.
GACTGTCTTCTATGTGTGGATAATAAACAGAGGGGTGTGTAAACTTTACAAGCTGAGACAACAGACTCTCTTCTATTTGTGGATAATAAACAGAGGGGTGTGTAAACTTTACAAGCTGAGACAACAGACTCTCTTCTATTTGTGGATAATAAACAGAGGGGTGTGTAAACTTTACAAGCTGAGACAACAGACTGTCTTCTATGTGTGGATAATAAACAGAGGGGTGTGTAAACTTTACAAGCTGAGACAACAGACTCTCTTCTATGTGTGGATAATAAACAGAGGGGTGTGTAAACTTTACAAGCTGAGACAACAGACTCTCTTCTATTTGTGGATAATAAACAGAGGGGTGTGTAAACTTTACAAGCTGAGACAACAGACTGTCTTCTATGTGTGGATAATAAACAGAGGGGTGTGTAAACTTTACAAGATGAGACAACAGACTGTCTTCTATTTGTGGATAATAAACAGAGGGGTGTGTAAACTTTACAAGCTGAGACAACAGACTGTCTTCTATTTTTGGATAATAAACAGAGGGGTGTGTAAACTTTACAAGCTGAGACAACAGACTGTCTTCTATTTGTGGATAATAAACAGAGGGGTGTGTAAACTTTACAAGCTGAGACAACAGACTGTCTTCTATGTGTGGATAATAAACAGAGGGGTGTGTAAACTTTACAAGCTGAGACAACAGACTGTCTTCTATGTGTGGATAATAAACAGAGGGGTGTGTAAACTTTACAAGCTGAGACAACAGACTCTCTTCTATTTGTGGATAATAAACAGAGGGGTGTGTAAACTTTACAAGCTGAGACAACAGACTCTCTTCTATTTGTGGATAATAAACAGAGGGGTGTAAACTTTACAAGCTGAGACAACAGACTCTCTTCTATTTGTGGATAATAAACAGAGGGGTGTGTAAACTTTACAAGCTGAGACAACAGACTCTCTTCTATTTGTGGATAATAAACAGAGGGGTGTAAACTTTACAAGCTGAGACAACAGACTGTCTTCTATGTGTGGATAATAAACAGAGGGGTGTGTAAACTTTACAAGCTGAGACAACAGACTCTCTTCTATTTGTGGATAATAAACAGAGGGGTGTGTAAACTTTACAAGCTGAGACAACAGACTCTCTTCTATTTGTGGATAATAAACAGAGGGGTGTAAACTTTACAAGCTGAGACAACAGACTGTCTTCTATGTGTGGATAATAAACAGAGGGGTGTGTAAACTTTACAAGCTGAGACAACAGACTGTCTTCTATGTGTGGATAATAAACAGAGGGGTGTGTAAACTTTACAAGCTGAGACAACAGACTCTCTTCTATTTGTGGATAATAAACAGAGGGGTGTGTAAACTTTACAAGCTGAGACAACAGACTCTCTTCTATGTGTGGATAATAAACAGAGGGGTGTGTAAACTTTACAAGCTGAGACAACAGACTGTCTTCTATGTGTGGATAATAAACAGAGGGGTGTGTAAACTTTACAAGCTGAGACAACAGACTGTCTTCTATGTGTGGATAATAAACAGAAGGGTGTGTAAACTTTACAAGCTGAGACAACAGACTCATTATGACCTACACTGGAATAATCAGACTATGTCGTATCTCACCAGGATAGGGTTATAGAAATCACAGAGTCACTATGGGGTTTCACTGTTTAACTGCTTACTGCTGTGTGGAATGCATCCTTCAAACCTTCACTGTTGGTTTTCTGAACAAGACACTAATTGACTGTAAAGAATGTGAAGAATTTGGTTAGACTTGAGAGTATGAGTTATCCCGCTGACTAAGAATGTTCATTTGTATGAACTTATGTATTACAATTTTACAAAAACATGATTTGTCTAGTTTTGTCAACTCATTATAAAAGTGATGATGTCATTGACTTTGCACTAATGTAGTGGTCTAGGTATAACAGTGAGAGAGGAGGTCTCTCCAGATCTAAACACAAACTCAAAATTCCTGCTTTGGGAATTCAGAGGAGATGACAGATGCATTTTATTAAAGCCACAGTTTATAAATAAATAAAAAATAAAAAAAATGTCTAGAATAGCCACTATTTAAAGCCTCACTGTAAGATGTGCATACCATCAAAGAAAGCTAAACCAGCAGGACGGTAGCCGTGGTGGACTGGAGCAGTCCAAACCTGGCCTACTGCTGTTCCAATCTCTCCATTCAGCCAGGAGGCTGGGTTGAGCCCTTTAGTCTCTAACAGGAAGTTATGAGAGCTTTCAAACAGGAAGCACAACCATATGGGCCAGCTCTGGCTCCTAAGCCAGCAGAATAATAGAAGTATGGTTTCTAATATATCCTGCCTCAGATAGTAGGCATATAGTTTCTCTCCTTCCGTTGGCCTATTCAGAGACTGTGATTCTGTTTTCTGGTGTTTTCTGAATCACATGATAAATGTACAAATAGTGAATAAAGTGATATACAGTAGATACAGTTGAAGTCAGAAGTTTACATACACGTAGGTTGGAGTCATTAAAACTCAATTTTCAACCTATCCACACATTTCTTGTTAACAAACTATAGTTTTGGCAAGTTGGTTGGGACGTCTACTTTGTGCATGACACAAGACATTTTTCCAACAATTGTTTACAGACAGATTATTTAACTTATAATTTAATGTAATGATCAAAATTCCAGTGGGTCTGAAGTTCACATACACTAACTTGACTGCACCTTTAAACAGCTTGGAAAATTCCAGAAAATTATGTCATGGCTTTAGATGCTTCTGATAGGCTAATTGACATCATTTGAGTCAATTGGAGGTGTACCTGTGGATGTATTTCAAGGCCTACCTTCAAACTCAGTATCTCTTTGCTTGACATCATGGGAAAATCAAAAGAAATCAGCAAAGACATCAGAAAAACAATTGTATATCTCCACAAGTCTGGTTCATCCTTGGGAGCGATTTTCAAACGCCTGAAGGTACCACGTTCATCTGTACAAACAATAGTATGCAAGTATAAACACCATGGGACCATTCAGCCGTCATACTGCTCAGGAAGGAGACGCGTTCTGTCTCCTAGAGATGAACGTACTTTGGTGAGAGAAGTGCAAATCAATCCCAGAACAACAGCAAAGGACCCTGTGAAGATGCTGGATGAAACAGGTACAAAAGGATCTATATCCACAGTAAAACAAGTCCTATATCGACATAACCTGAAAGGCCTCTCAGCAAGGAAGAAGCCACTGCTCCAAAACCGCCATTAAAAATACAAGACTGTGGTTTGCAGGAAGAGGAAGAGGAGGAAGAGAAATGATGTGGATATATTGAAGCAACATCTCAAGACATCAGTCAGGAAGTTAAAGCTTGGTGCGCAAATGAGTCTTCCAAATGGACAATGACCTCAAGCATACTTCCAAAGTTGCGGCAAAATGTCTTAAGGACAATAAAGTCAAGGTATTGGAGTGGCCATCACAAAGCCCTGACCATAAACCAATAGAAAATGTGTGGGCAGAATTGAAAAAGCATGTGCGAGCCTACAAACCTGACTCAGTTACACCAGCTCTGTCAGGACGAATGTGCCAACATTCATCCAACTTATTGTGGGAAGCTTGTGGAAGGCTATCCGAAACGTTTGACCCAAGTTAAACAATTTAAAGGCAATGCTACCAAATACTAATTGAGTGTATGTAAACTTCTGACCCACTGGGAATGTGATGAAAGAAATGAAAGCTGAAATATATTATTCTCTCTACTATTATTCTGACATTTCACATTCTTAAAATAAAGTGGTGATCTTAATTGACCTAAGACAGGGAATTTTTACGAGGATTAAATGTCAAGATTTGTGAAAACCTGAGTTTAAATGTATTTGGCTAAGGTGTGTGTAAACTTATGACTTCAACTGTATATTTATTTCAGTCTCCTTCTCTTCCCCCCGAACCTTCCCCCACACCTCTCTCTCTCCCTCACCCCTCTCCATTAGTAGTTAAAAGCTGATTTTGTCTGGTTTCAGACACTGGTATACAGGGACACTATAGATCTGACCTTGTCCTTAATACTGGGTGTAGGTGGCTGGAGGTCAAACCTGTAAAAGATACTCTCTCTGTTTATCCACCAGAACAGAGGTTCAAAGCTTGGGGGAGGGACACTGGACATTACCCCTGGGTCTCAGGTGACTCTGCCACTTCATTCAACCCACATTGTGAATATTAGCTCAATAGCTGATGAATACTGAATAGTGACAATAGCTCACGTTTATGGTGGGATTTGTATTGACTTTTGTAAAAAATTCAAAGCATTTCCAAGTTAGGAAGTTTAAACAAACGTTGGAAATAAAAATGTATAGGGAAGTTATGTTTCTGATAAGAATTTTTCATAGTCCCAGATCGTCTTCTTCTTCTTAGTGGATAGGTACCTGGTCTCAGAGTATTTCGTATTATTCACAATGTAAATCTGGGACACTTCATTTGGTATGATATGTTACGTTTTGTATGGTATGTATTCATTTGTGCATGTCCATCACCAATTTCTTATAACATGTTGCGAATAACAATTCATATTATATGTAACAAATTTGCAAAAAGTACAAGATGATAAGAATTTGCAAAACACACTATATAATTAGCAAAACGTATGATATGTTACGAATTCTGGCTAGGTGGCTAAAGTTAACTAGCTGGCTAACGTTAGTTAGGCCAGGAGTTAGGGGTTAGGGTTAAGTTTAGGGGTCAGGTTAAAAGGTTAATCTTTGGGTTATGGGAAGGGTTAGCTAAAAGGGTTAAGGTTAGGGTTAGGGGAAAGGTTAGCTAAAAGGGTTAAGGTTAGGGTTAGGGGAAAGGTTAGCTAAAACGTTTAAGGTTAGGGTTAGGGGAAAGGTTAGCTAAAACGGTTAATGTTAGGGTTAGGGGAAAGGTTAGCTAACATGCTAAGTAGTTATAAAGTAGCTAAAATGTAGTAAATAGTTGCTGAAATGCTAAAGTTGTTCGTGATGAGATTCGAACTCACAACCTTTGTATTGATAGACATTCACATTATATGCCAATCCATCCACCCCAACCCACCCCCTTACTTTTGTTTTTGTCATAATTCAACATCTGTCTTATTTAACCATACCAAACATAATATATCATACTAATTTGAGTGTCCTGCATTTACATTTACTATGTTACGTGTAGTCTATGAGACCAGGCTGGTAATAGAGAGGGGCTTTCAGGGTAGAGGACATGGTAATGCTTAGACTGCGAAGTCTCTTTGAGGTGCTGGTTTAAGTCAGCATTATTGCATTAAGGCTTAAAGCCTCTGCTTAAGGGCACTTTTTCAACGTCAAACACACACACACACAAACTCATTCACAAACACACACACAAACTCATTCACATAACACGCACACACACACACACACACACACACACACACACACACACACACACACACGCACGCACGCACGCACACACACACACACACACACACACACACACACACACACACACACACACACACACACACACACACACTCAGCCCTCCCACTCCTCCTTTAAAGTATTGTCTTTAACAGCATTATATCGGCATCATTCCCCTCCTACTGGGAACAACAAAGGAGAGAGGTTTAAAACCCTGAACACAGCAATCAGTGCTTCACTTTAAAGCGTTGTGTGTGTGTTTCCGTGTGTGTGTGTGTGTGTTTCCGTGTGTGTGTGTGTTTCTCTGTGTGTGTGTGTGTGTGTGTGTGTGTGTGTGTGTGTGTGTGTGTGTGTGTGTGTGTGTGTGTGTGTGTGTGTGTGTGTGTGTGTGCGTGAGTGCGTGCGTGTGTGTGTGTGTGTGTGCGTGCGTCCGTGTATGTGTATGCGCGTATGTGTTTGCGCTCGAGTGTGTGTGTGTGCGCCTCTATTTGTGTGTGTGTAAGTGCGTGTGTGTATGTGCATGCGCTCGAGTGAGTGTGTGTGTGTGCCTGTATGTGTGTGTGTGTGTGTGTGTCTTTGTGCATGCCTGTGCGCGTGTGTGTCTCTCTCTGTGTCTGTGTGTCCATTAAAGCAATGCTAATGTCTCCTAAGCAGCAGCAGCACTAAAGTGACCCCTACTGTAACAAAAGAGTTAATAATCCCTTTAGAAAACAATCAGCTCCTCAGCCATGAGAAAGACGCCCCTCCGAGCCTTTCTCCTAACTATCAGGAGGTTCGGCCTCACCTTCTCTCTGTTCTCTTCTGTTCTGTCAGCCGTCACGTAGCACATCGTCGGATTCACCACGCTTCTCTGTTCAGGATGATGGACTGTATTTAAACAGCCTTCCCAGTTCCGACAGCCGTTAGCGGTGGCAGTTAGCCATTAAAAGGGATGTCAAACTTTGACTTGGTTGTGGTGAATAACATCAATGAAGAAGTCGGCCATTTTGTTTTCAAGGTAACAAACGGACCTTTTCCTTAGAGGTCAGCAGGGTTTGTTATCAACTCTATACTGTAAATGAGTCCTAGGATGGGCTGTTGGCTTTCTAAAGAGCCTATTAGCAAACAAACGCTGACACACCCGCTAATTGGCAGTGATAGGGGTCTTTGTGAGGTGTTTCCCCTCTGGGGTCTCACCAACCAACTGTTAAAACACAGCAGATCAGTATTCATTCATTCTGTTAATGGCAGAAGATAAACTTTTGTTATTATTGCTTTTCCTCAAGGAATCCTTTCATTATTGCTTTGCCTCTAGGGATTGTTGATAATGAAATACTGTATCAACAGTAGTAAAGCAAAAGTGAATATATCCCATGTTTTGAAAATGTGATGTAGCGCTATTACCAGGACTATTACCAGGACTATTACCAGGACTATTACCAGGACTAATACCACAACTATTACCAGGACTAATACCACAACTATTACCAAGACTATTACCAGGACTATTACCAGGACTATTACCAGGACTATAACCACAACTATTACCAAGACTATTACCAGGACTAATACCAGGACTATTACCAGGACTATAACCACAACTATTACCAAGACTATTACCAGGACTATTACCACAACTATTACCAGGACTATTACCAGGACTATTACCAGGACTAATACCACAACTATTACCAAGACTATTACCAGGACTAATACCACAACTATTACCACAACTATTACCAGGACTATTACCAGGACTATTACCAGGACTATAACCACAACTATTACCAAGACTATTACCAGGACTAATACCACAACTATTACCACAACTATTACCAGGACTAGTACCAGGACTATTACCACCACTATTACCACAACTATTACCATTACTATTACAATGACTATTACCATGACTATTACAATTACTATTACCAGGACTATTACCAGGACTATTATCAGGACTATTACCAGGGCTATTACCAGGACTAATGACTATTACATGACTATTACCATAACTAATGACTATTACCACAACTATTACCAGGACTATTACCATGACTATTACTATGACTATTATCAGGACTATTACCATGACTATTACTATGTCTATTACCAGGACTATTACCATGACTATTACTATGACTATTATCAGGACTATTACCATGACTATTACCACAACTATTACCAGGACTATTACCATGACTATTACTATGACTATTATCAGGACTATTACCATGACTATTACTATGACTACTATCAGGACTATTACCATGACTATTACTATGACTATTACCAGGACTATTACCATGACTATTACCACAACTATTACCAGGACTATTACCATGACTATTACTATGACTATTACCAGGACTATTACCATGACTATTACTATGACTATTATCAGGACTATTACCATGACTATTACTATGACTACTATCAGGACTATTACCATGACTATTACTATGACTATTATCAGGACTATTACCATGACTATTACTATGACTATTACCAGGACTATTACCATGACTATTACTATGACTATTATCAGGACTATTACCATGACTATTACTATGTCTATTACCAGGACTATTACCAGGACTAGTACCACAACTAGAACCACAACTATCACTATGACTATTACTAGGACTATTACAATGACTATTACCAGGACTATTACCAGGACTATTACAATGACTATTACTATGTCTATTACCAGGACTATTACTATGACTATTACCAGGACTATTACCAGGACTAGTACCACAACTAGAACCACAACTATCACTATGACTATTACCAGGACTATTACAATGACTATTACCAGGACTATTACCATGACTATTACAATGACTATTACCAGGGCTATTACCACAACTATTACCAGGACTAGTACCACAACTATTACCAGGACTATTACCAGGACTAGTACCACAACTATTACCAGGACTAGTACCACAACTATTACCAGGACTATAACAATGACTATAACTACAACTATTACCAGGACTATTACCAGGACTATAACCACAACTATTACCACAACTATTACCATGACTATTACCACAACTATTACCACAACTATTACCATGACTATTACCACAACTATTACCATGACTATTACCACAACTATTACCACAACTATTACCACAACTAGTACCACAACTATTACCACAACTATTACCATGACTATTACCACAACTATTACCAGGACTATTACCTTATTGATTTTTTAAATTATTTATACAGTAGCTAATGCAAATTGTTAAATGTTGTTTTATGTATTTGCACTGCTGCCTGCACAAATGAGCCTTGAGGGATATATAAATTATTTTTAATTTAATTTAATTCAATTACCTTACTGGAATTGTATGAGCAACTCACTTACAGTTCAAGCAGACTGATTACTGGAAATAGATGCCGATTTAGGACGTTTGAAAAGGTTTCCAGATCACCGACATCTGCCTTCCTTGGTGCTCACAAAAAAAAGAGAACAATTGCCCAGCACTGGGAGCGAACTTGTACGCTACTTAGACCACTGTACTACCACAGTTCACAATGCTCTAGCAAGCCCTGAGAATACTTGATGATACTTGATGGTAATAGCTTGTCTTTTTTTAAAGATTTTGTTTTAAGCCTTCCCCAAATCATAGCCCTAATCTTAAACCCCTTGGGAATGAATACCTACATCTAAACCTTTCAGTTGTTTTTGTTTTAACCCTGTAACCACGCAGAATTAACCCTGTAACCATGCAGAATTAACCCTGTAACCATGCAGAATTAACCCTGTAACCACGCAGAATTAACCCTGTAACCACGCAGAATTAACCCTGTAACCACGCAGAATTAACCCTATAACCACACGGAATTAACCCTGTAACAACGCAGAATTAACCCTGTAACCACACGGAATTAACCCTGTAACCATGCAGAATTAACCATGTAAGCACGCAGAAATAACCCTGTAACCATGCAGAATTAAACATGTAACCATGCAGAATTAACCCTGTAACCACGCAGAATTAACCCTGTCACCACGCAGAATTAACCCTGTAACCATGCAGAATTAACCCTGTAACCATGCAGAATTAACCCTGTAACCACGCAGAATTAACCCTGTAACCACGCAGAATTAACCCTGTAACCACACGGAATTAACCCTGTAACTATGAGGAATTAACCCTGTAACCATGCAGGTTTAACACTATAACCACGCAGAATTAAGAGTATAACCACACAGAATTAACACTGTAACCACGCAGAATTAACCCTGTAACCACTTAGAATTAACCCTGTAACCACTCAGAATTAACACTATAACCACTTAGAATTAACCCTGTAACCACTTAGAATTAACCCTGCAACCACGCAGAATTAACACTATAACCACACAGAATTAACACTATAACCACGCAGAATTAACACTATAATCACACAGAATTAACACTATAACCACGCAGAATTAACACTATAACCACGCAGAATTAACCCTGTAACCACGCAGAATTAACCCTGTAACCACGCAGAATTAACACTATAACCACGCAGAATTAACACTATAACCACGCAGAATTAACACTATAACCAAACAGAATTAACCCTGTAACCACGCAGAGTTAACCCTGTAACCACGCAGAATTAACACTATAACCACACAGAATTAACCCTGTAACCATGAGGAATTAACACTATAACCACGCAGAATTAACCCTGTAACCATGCAGAATTAACCCTGTAACCACGCAGAATTAACACTGTAACCACGCAGAATTAACACTATAACCACGCAGAATTAACACTATAACCACACAGAATTAACCCTGTAACCACGCAGAGTTAACCCTGTAACCATGCAGAATTACCACTATAACCACGCAGAATTAACCCTGTATCCACACGGAATTAACCCTGTAACCACACAGAATTAACCCTGTAACCGCGCAGAATTAACCCTGTAACTAAACGGAATTAACCCTGTAACTACACAGAATTAACCCTGTAACAACGCAGAATTAACCCTGTAACCACGCAGAATTAACCCTGTAACCACGCAGAATGAACCCTGTAACCATGCAGGATTAACCCTGTAACCACGCAGAATTAACACTATAACCACTTAGAATTAACCCTGTAACCACTTAGAATTAACCCTGTAACCATGCAGAATTAACCCTGTAACCATGAGGAATTAACACTATAACCACGCAGAATTAACCCTGTAACCATGAGGAATTAACACTATAACCACGCAGAATTAACCCTGTAACCATGCATAATTAACACTGTAACCACGCAGAATTAACACTATAACCACGCAGAATTAACACTATAACCACACAGAATTAACCCTGTAACCACATGGAATTAACCCTGTAACCACGCAGAATTAACACTATAACCACGCAGAATTAACCCTGTAACCACACGGAATTAACCCTGTAACCACGCAGAATTAACCCTGCAACCACACAGAATTAACCCTGTACCCACGCAGAATTAACCCTGTAACTACGCAAAATTAACCCTGTAACCACGCAGAATTAACCTTGTAACCACGCAGAATTAACCCTGTAACCACGCAGAATTAACCCTGTAACCACACACAATTAACACTATAACCACACAGAATTAACCCTGTAACCATGCAGAATTAACACTATAACCACGCAGAATTAACCCTGTAACCACACGGAATTAACCCTGTAACCATGAGGAATTAACCCTGTAACCATGCAGGATTAACACTATAACCACGCAGAATTAACACTATAACCACGCAGAATTAACACTATAACCACGCAGAATTAACCCTGTAACCACATGGAATTAACCCTGTAACCATGCAGGATTAACACTATAACCACGCAGAATTAACACTATAACCACACAGAATTAACCCTGTAACCATGAGGAATTAACACTATAACCACGCAGAATTAACACTATAACCACGCAGAATTAACCCTGTAACCACATGGAATTAACCCTGTAACCATGCAGGATTAACACTATAACCACGCAGAATTAACACTATAACCACACAGAATTAACACTGTAACCATGCAGAATTAACACTATAACCACGCAGAATTAACACTATAACCACGCAGAATTAACACTATAACCACGCAGAATTAACCCTGTAACCACATGGAATTAACCCTGTAACCACGCAGAATTAACACTATAACCACGCAGAATTAACCCTGTAACCACACGGAATTAACCCTGTAACCACGCAGAATTAACCCTGCAACCACACAGAATTAACCCTGTACCCACGCAGAATTAACCCTGTAACTACGCAAAATTAACCCTGTAACCACGCAGAATTAACCTTGTAACCACGCAGAATTAACCCTGTAACCACGCAGAATTAACCCTGT